>NC_135211.1:17023175-17038175 GCF_052324685.1 Brachyhypopomus gauderio | reverse complement strand
ATATCAATCATAACATCAGTTGGGCCCATCCATCTTCCTCGCGCTGTTCCGGAGGGTCAGCATGGGGGGAGGGGGACAGTGGCGTCTCTGGTGCCATCAATTATGGCTTATTATGGTCTAGGGTGGAAGCGGAGAGCAGTGTAGCTCTCCTCCATAAATAATATTAACAGCTTCAAGTCCATCAATCAATAGTGGTACAGTTGTAGAGTCACAGAGGTAATGGTGTGTGGGTGTGTGGGCGTATGTGAATGTATTTCACCGCTCTCTTTGTCCCCCCCCCTCTCTTTCTCTCTCCATTTCCCACTCTATCTCTCCCTTGCACACTCTCTCTCTCTCTCTCTCTCTCTCTCTCTCTCTCTCTCAGTCTGGATCGATGGGCATGGCTCCATACTCTGTGTGAGTATAGGAAAACTGGGTAACGTGAGCTGCTCTTGGGCTCTGAGCAAAGTTTGGGTCAACCCACTGTCTCTGATTAATACTGTCCTTCTGATTAATGTCTCCAGATTGTCTCTCTCTCTCTCTCCCCCATCTCTGTCTCTCTACCTCTCTCTCTTTCTCTCTCTCTCACTCTCATCCTCTCTCTCTCTTTCTCTGTCTCTCTCCCCATCTCTCTCTTTGTTCTCCCCTGATCTGACAAGCTTCCCTCCCTTCTTTCTCCTTCTATATATCTCTCATTTTCTCTCTCCATCTTCCCACCTCTCTCTCTTTCTCCTTCTCTCTTGAAACCCCCCCCCCCCCTCTGCTCCCCCATGTCTCTCCTGTGCACTTTGTGTGTTAAGCTGTTTAAACTGTGTTGGTGTTCTGCCTCATTCTAAGGTTCTGGATAAGTACTGTATGTAGGATCCTCCAGGGCCCCACACGGTGAACCAGAATCCTATTAGCACTGTACATCTGAAGACAGCTGACAATTGCAAGGGAGGTGCAGGTGTGTGTGTGTGTGTGTGTGTTTAAACGTGTGTGTGAGTGTATATGTGTGTGTGTGTTTAAACATGTGTGTGAGAGTATATGTGTGTGTCGGGGTTTGTGTGTGTGTGTGTGTGTGTGTGTGTGTGTGTGTGCAAGTGTGTGAGCTAATGTGTGTGCCTGTGTGCGCATGTGTGGTTGTAAGTATCCAAAATGGATATTAAGAATAATTGCATAACTGCTGTTTTCCTGTCTCTTATACAGTGGTGTATGTGAACACCATACAGTGGTGTGTGTAGACACCATACAGTGGTGTGTGTGGACACCACCATGCTGAGTATCATCTCAGTTTTCTGGTCTCTTCCGTACTGCATTAGATACATCTCGCCTGTGCTGTAGACTGTATCCCACTGTAGCACTAAAACTATACACATTTCCTGTGTAGTTTGCAGTTCAATTGGTGCTTTCTTGGCAAAAGAAATATTCACATTTATATTGAAAAAGCTTTGATAAAGAAATTAACATATTAAACAAGACAGAATATACGGCATTACTACAGTTGATTGATGTACTGCACTGATATACTATTCTGATATACTAGCAAACTGTATTTTCTGTCCCGGGGCAAACCTAGGACCAGAGCTCGGGGTGCTCAGAGCACTCCCCTGGGGGTGCTAGAGCTCAACACTAGCTTGCTAGATAAAAATGTCAGACACGGTCCTACCTACGAATAAGTAACATCACGAGTGATCAGTGGTTCTGTGCCACAAAAAGAGGACTGCTGTTAAAGTTTGTGTTATGTTGGTGTAGAGCGATAAATGAATCATTATCTGCATTACTTACTGTATCCACTACACCACAGTCAAACTAACGTGTGCGGACGCTCTCAGTGGAGAGCAAAGCAGTGGTAGGACAGAAGAAGTGGATCATACCATTTGCGAGGCAATTTTTTGTAGATGTTTAATTTAATATTTAAATTGTTTAATTTAATATTCATACATTTTCTATGGTGTTAACTTGTTTCCAACTTATTAGAGACAAACCGTTACAACTTTTACTCTTATTTTTAGTGGTGCTAGGACTCAATTTAGAGTGCTTGAGCGACCCTCTAAAGGGGCGAGACACACCTACGTTCTGGAGGTCTCCTGATGTGCATTAAACTGCGATCCTTTCATTGGGTGCTCAGTACTGATGTACAATACTGTCACATAAAGATACGATTCATGCCAGGAGTTGCCTATTAATAAAACAAAACCACTTTTTACTTACTATCAGTTATGTCCAAATAAACTCTGTACATTTAATTAGTTTGATCTGTCCAGGCGGAGTGGATGAGATCTGTAGGGAGCTGGGATGTGTGAACACACTGCTGAGAGCATGCTGACCACAGCACTTCAAAGCCTGTAAATACCCAGACCCAGACCCCTATGCAATCAAATCTGTTAAACAGAGGAGGGAGAGAGAGGAAAAAGAGAGAGGGGGAGAGACACAGAGGGAGAAGAGGGAGGGAGAGAGAGAGAGAAAGAGAGAGAGAGAGAGAGAGAGAGAGACAAATAGAGAGAGAAAGAGAGAGAGAGAGAGAGACTGCATGCAAGAGAGTGCTAACCCTCTAGGCCAGTGCTCTATTTCCCAGTCTGACCAGAGCCCTAGTTGTGCTGGTTCCCAGCTTGGCTAGCTTTAAAAGGAGCAGTGTGGGTTCAGCAGGTCACGTCTGCTCATCCAGCCAGATGGGGACGGGCCACGGCTGCCATCTTCCCCAGGTAGGTCCATTCATTAGGGATGATTTGTCAAAGCAGATGGGCTTTGTGTATTTACAACGTGTCACGCTCACCTGAATAATGTACGCTGAGCTATGAAAGTGGAAAAGATGAGGCTGCTCACTCCCTCCTCTCTCTCTCTCTCTCTCTCTCTCTCTCTCTCTCCCTGTCTCACCCCTGCTCCATGACTGTTGCCGCCTGTCTCCGTCTGAATAAACGAGCGCTGGACAAGGGCAAAAAATTGCATCCATAATTAATGAAAAGGCGCATTAGTGGTGTGTGTTTGGCTGCCTGCACCATAACCACGGGAACAAAGGGAAAACTTAAAAAGAGAAGGGAGGATGAGAGGACAAAACGATCACTAAAAGGATGAGAATGAATGAGAGTAATGAAGAGATCAAGAAGAAGCGATAGGCTACAGACTAACGTGTGCGAGTGTGCGCGCACTATTGCTCATCCTCACTTACCCACGTTCCCCACTGTGCTTCCCATCTGAAGCCCCCAAGCATCTGTGGCTGGGTTCCCACTGCAGGTTCAAATCCATATCTGCAGGCCTTAATGGGCAGACAGAGTGGGTCTTGATAGTCTGCTCCAGACTCCAGTCCCTGCCTACCACCTCCAGAGTGCAACACTACTCTCCATCGACTCCTAGTGACGGGACACTCCTGCCAAGATCAACTACAGCCCCAGTAGAGACAGACAGACTGTCTCTACTTTGTTAAAAAAAAAAAAAAAAGTTTGATTTGTTGTCTTATTGAGTAAACACCTAAAAACCTACTTAGCATTAAACACAAAAATAGCAAAAGGAAAACGCCCAGCATTAAACTTACAAATCCAAATAAATACAGTCTATCTTTCATCTCGCCGTTCCTGCACGTTAGCCGTTCCGCCGGTGGAATGCGCGGTTCTCCCACCCACGCGCGTTATTTGGGTCCGGTGGCTCGCACTGCGGCCTGCTGCTCTTAAACAGCAATCACGCGCAGATGAGGACCGGCGCTCCGGTGCACGAGTGCACGACTCTCTTCCGGCGAGCGGCTAGCTGTCAGCTCAAGACGTATGAGAGGGGCTTTCGAACGGACATCATTTCATGCCATAGATGGAAACTGTTATTGTTATTTAATTGTCGGAACCTTCTTCGGGGCGAGCATTTAACGATTGCGCACAGATCCGGGTTCAATTTAGGCCCTGGGTTATTTATGTTTGCAGTGAAATGATGTTTTGAAATCTGTCTCCTTTTTTAAACACTGTAAACAAAGGTTATCAATCATAAACCTCGACAGCTATAATGGTTACCAGAGTCACAATGTCAAGTACAGTACTGTTGCCTGTTGCTAGCCACTCCTTAACTTACTACAAGTCTTGTAATAAGTATAAGCTGTTTTTTCCCCATGTGTTAGATCAGATATGTTTTTTTCCATGAATATATCTATAGAATAATAAATTGAGTAAATTTAAATTGAGTTGCCCATTTTGAATGTTAGCGGTGTTAACATTTCTAAGACAATGAGGCAGTTTCTGTGAATTTGATTAATATGGTGATTTCCTGACAACAAAGTGCCTAATCACAGATAAAAGCGTAGGTGAAGACCAATTTTAAAACAATGTGCTCTGTTTCAAATTGCTAACAATGCTGAATGTGCAGTTTGAGAGGTTTGGGTTTGAGTTAGCTGACATGAATGTGATTTCCTTGTCTAACATTTCTATTTGTGTAGCGCTCCCACATCAAGTCCTGCTTGATGTGAGGCTGACTCCTCCCTCTTTCCCTCTCTCTCTCTCTCTCTCTCTCTCTCTCTCTATTTATTATCCCCTTGGAGAATAACAGTTGTTTCTTTTTTCTGTTTAACATCTGAAGTTCTCTGATTGGCTGTTGCTCCATATTGATCATATTGCGGATAATCTTCCAGGGTAAGGAGTTCCAGAGTGGTGTGTGTGTGTGTGTGTGTGTGTGTGTGTGTGTGTGTGTGTGTGTGTGTGTGTGTGTGTGTGTGTGTGTATGTGTGGTGTTTGTGGCTATGGGAGCTCAGTTGGAATAATTTTAATGATGTCATGAGCTCTACTAATCCTAAACGGCAGATCAGACTTCAGAATCGCTTTTCATGTGAAACAATGTCAATACTCTTTCTGCTCCTGAGAGCAGTGTTATGATCTTCTGGGTTTGTGAGTCTGCCAGCAGGCTACACATTATTAAGTAGAGCTGCATAGATTTTTATGGAGCCAAGGGGATGGTCTATTGACCTGTGGCTGACATCCACTTTTTACCTTCATAACATAATGAGAGTTTGACACATGGTTATAATGATTCAATTCAGTTTAATGCATTCTGTGTAAACACATTGATTTTTTTTACAGCTCTCCAAACCAATTACTTTAATATGTGAGGCATAATTAGTTTACACATTACTAAATTACTGACAGATTAAAAGTGAAACACTGCAGTTCATACACAGGTGCATAACAGCTCAAGAGGAAATTAATATGGATTCAAACGTTCCTTAGAGAGCCTTACCCGCGTACAGTACCAGGAAGCAGAGAGAGGGAGAGAGCGTGTTTGAGAGAAACCTGCCTGATGCTGGAAGAGAGACGAGGTGATGAGGGGAATAAGGCATCAAATCAGATGACAATGAATAAAGCCAAAGGAGGGAACAACAAAAAACACTAATGAAAGCAGAAGAGAAGAGTGCTCTGACCTCTGACCTCTGCTAGGCTGTCTTTCCCTCCCACCTCTGTTAAAGTGGCACTGTAAGCTGCATAATGACATCAGCATATTAATGGAGGGTGAGTGGAAAGGGCAGAGCGGGTCAGACGGAGGTGGCGTGGAGGACCTTACTGTTGTCACTCCGTGCATTCGTTTGCCCAGGTTCATAAATGTGTAAAGTTCAGGAAGTACGTTGACTTGTAGTCTAAGATTTTGCTGCGTTTTTGTGTGGGAACGCAACTACTGAACATCCTCACACTGCAGGCCACAAGGACTTGCGAGCTTTGAACTCTCTCTCATAAGACTTTCACAACACAACTGTGCTGGGATAAAGGTTTGTCTTTCTCCATCATGACGAATGCACTTACATAGACAGGCTGAACCTGTTCACTGATCAGCCACTCCAACACCACCTCACCATTGGCCTTCACCTCTCCCTCCACCCCTCAATCCCCTCATCACCACACTGATTCCAGCCACCCTTGGGCTCCAGTTAACTCTCTCTCTCTCTCTCTCTCTCTCTCTCATTCACTCCTCCCCATGTCTGCACCTCCCTTCACAACTGATATAAATCAATTCACACTTATTGAAACAATATGTGAGTGTTAATGCTGACGGGGGAGTTGAGGAAAGAGCTTTGGGGGGGGGGGGGGGGTTGGCTTCAATAGATGATGATTAAAGCCAACCAATCTATGGCAGGACGGGTTGAAGTAAGCAGAACGTAGGACAAGATGAGGAAAGGTCAATCATTCTTGATTTTCTCCGCCCTTAAGTGCAGATGCATGCCTGTTTCACTGAGGATCTTCGTCCCTTTGTGTTAATGTTCAGATAAACACTGTTCCGTGGGTGAATCTGTGCTCATCCGATACTTTTTTGATATATGCTTTGCAATCCCCAGCTCTAAATTAAGACTAGACACGTTGATATCGGTGCATGTGTTAATTCATTGATGGCGATTTTGCTGTGTACGCTACATTATTTACCAAGACACACACAGCAATTCATATTGACAGTGACAGTGACTATTTTCTCTCTTTTGTTTCAGATTTTATTCATTTACATATTTTACTTATAATTCCCGCATAATATTTTTGCTAGCCAGTGACAATTGTGGCTCTGAATTAATCCCCTGTTGTGCCGTTTGCCTCAGTGAGCACTTGTATTGTCTCCTTTGACTTCAAGAAAAGCCAGGAACAGGTGTATCTGCAGGGCAGGCAACATCCTTCATCATGTAGAATGTGTATCCACCCACCAACAACACCTTTCTCCATCGCCTTGTTAATGCACATAAATGCCTCTAATATATTTAGCCAAGGTGCGACTGTGTCAACACATGGCTGAGAACCACTCCGCATTCTCAGAAATAGTATGAGGTTGAGTTACAGAGGTGGGAGTCTGAAAAGTGATTTTATTCCCTGGGTTGTTTATGTCGTGACATTGTTTTTACTCCAGGATGCCTATGAGCCTACGCCTTCACTGCAGTCAGATAATTGCATGATGAAACCGACAGAGGTTTAGCTTCCTGTACTGTTAAGTCCTCTTTAGTCCACACCTGCAGATACAAGCACATTCACTGATGACTGTTGATGTCGATAGGATAGAACTTCTATTTTAACTGAAAAAATGAACAAAATCTTCAGGAGGTGCATGACTGGTATAAGGTTTCTTTAAATAAATGAACCTGGTATCTCTGGAGACATAAAGAGTTGTTAGGAGTGGGTTCCTCCATGTTCCTCTGTGTTCCTCCATGTTCCTCTGTGTCCCTCCGTGTTCCTCCGTGTCCCTCTGTGTTCCTCTGTGTTCCTCCGTGTTCCTCTGTGTTCCTCCATTTTCCTCAATGTAGAGACCTCCACACTTCACAGACATGAGCCCTCCACACTTCCCAGATTGTTTTCAGCCATGCTATTGATTTCTATGGTTTTCCATAATTGTATTCTTTTTAGGACATTCTGCAGGTGAGGGCTTTGAGTTCAGCTCTGGCCGTGAACTTCTTTGAAGTGTATAAACAGACAGGAAACACATCTGAGTGTGCAGGAATACACAAGTGTGCACATAGTACACAGTGAGACAGTCTCACTTCATAGTGTGTTATTCATTCATTCATTCATTCAAACATGTATTTCTCTGTATTTCACACACACACACACACACACACACATACACACACATATCCTTCACGTGTAAAATGGAAGCATTGCTTCACCACATGCTACATACTTTTCTGCTCACTTTCATTACTTCCTGATGTGCAGAAATTCATTTGGATAGGTTCACAAATTACATATTCCTAAATCCAGACAAATTTAGAACGCAGCTCCCTTGCAGACTCCATATTTACCGGTTAACCATGGCAACACCATTACAGGCAACCTCGTTATGGGTGTATTTTCAATGATTAATTAATCATTCACAATTTTAATATTTTCTCCAACTCCCTTTTGCGTGTATGCTGTAATTGTCATCCTCCAGAGCAGAGCTCAGAATCACTTCTGTACCTGTTCACACTGTGCCCATGTTTACGCAGCTGCACGGACTCCACTGTCCTCTGTTGGACTGAAAGAAGAGACCCTCAAATATTTCATTTCCCAAGTAAAACACACACACACACACACACACACACACACACATACAGACACACACAGTGATGAATGTGCAATCAGGCTGATTAAGTCATTATTACAGGGCAAGAGCTCCTCAGAAGGAAATGGGGGGTGAGACTTATGGATTACTGTTTATGGCCTTCCAAGCTCCCCTCCAGCTGGACGAGAGGGAGAGAGAGAGGGAGGGAGGGAGAGAAAGAGATGGAGGGAGAGAGAACTCCATGTACAGTGGTATGAAGAGCTGCAGCTGCAGTTTGAATGTATAATTGTAGGCTCAGTGTGTGGAGTGTCTGGTTCAGTGAGGTAAACGTCGAGAGTCGACTCCGTGCTCCCGATCTCTCTACACCCTCCTCTTCCCTCCTCACTGTTGCTGCCGCACACTTATTTACTCAAGCCTAAAAGACTCGACACCCTCACGTTCTCATGTTTTCTATCGCTCCCTCTCTCGTTCCCTCTTTCTCTCATTCTCTCTCTCTCTCTCTCTCTCTCTCTCTCTCTCTCCACCAGAAGGTGGAGCTGCTGCATCTTATCAGTGAAGCTACAAAACAGAAACAGAAACATGGCGTGAGATCTTCACAATTCCTCACACACACACAAACAGTAGTGAGTCTTCAAAAAACGAAACAAAACAAAAACCAAAAAAGATGTGATGGATGGAGGGAAGGAGGGAAGGCTCAGCTCCTGAGCCCTGGCAGCTGCGTGGTGAAGTGAGTGGAGGTCCCCTGGTGTGGGAGCAGGGTGGTGCAGGGTGGGGCAGGCCTGCCTCCACTTGTTGCGTGTGGGGTGGGTTTCAGACCTCTGCGGAAAGGCCTCTTCCCACGACAGCCACTCGTCTGCTCACGAAGGCAGCAGTGCTCCACGCCACACGCACACAGCGCGGCCGTCACCCCGGCCCTGGAGGAGACGCCGTGTGGGGGGGCTGAGATGAGGAGGACGGGCTCCCCTGAGGAGGAGATCCAGTGAGGAGAGATCTGGGAGATCCTAGACCCAAGCAACGGCGTTAGGAATGTCAGTAAGAGCAGCGTGCTTATGTTCAGTGGAGCGGTGTGGGGGTGTGTATGTGGGTGTGTATGTGTGAGTGTGTGTGTGGTTGTGGGTGTGTGGTTGTGATAAAGTGCGTAAGGCCTGATATGAATAATACAATTACAACAACATGATACATTTATAATCTATTAGGTTTCCTAATCTAATAATAATATAATAATTCTAATAATTATTCATTAGTATTACATATGCAATATATGTATAATAGAATAGTGTGCTGCTTTAGGACACCTCCTTAATATGTGTAGTAGAAACATACACACACACACACACACACACATATTATATATATATATATATATATATATATATATATATATATATATATATATATATATATATATATATAGGTGCAGTGGAACTTTTATGACATACTGTGTGGTACCATAATATAGATATGTGGTATTTGTTGTGTGTTTATTGCCACTCTAAAGAAGCCAGAGAACTTGTCCTGAACTGCCCCATCAGTTGTGTCTTGTCCAGGAGGAAGCAGTCGTAGTGTGGCGTGCAGGACTTTGCTCATCCAAGACATATTAAAGTATTGTGATTTTCACCTCGCTGGGGACACAGCTGTATGCTGCCTTGTTAGTGTCAGCAAACCTGTCACAAGGGCAGATCACACTGCCATAAATATATTAATTGTATTATGGAGACTGGTAAACAATATCTGCCCCTCTTTTCCAGAGGTTAATTGAAGGAGATTTCCAAATGTGATTGGTCTATATTTTTACGGTGTACACAGTGTAATGTGTGTGTGTGTGTGTGTGTGTGTGTGTGTGTGTGTGTGTGTGTGTGTTCAGGTGCGTTAGCTCTTTTGACAGTCACTCTCGTTTTTGTCATTTTTCCATATCACACACACAGATAGTTCAGTCCACTGGAGTGGGATCTGTTTGGAGTGGGATCTGTTTGGAGAGGGATCTGTTTGGAGTGGGATCTGTTTGGAGTAGGATGTCACAAGCCATCTGTCATGAGGTTTCTATCTAAATTAACTCATGTATCAAATTCCAGCGGCATACTAAATCTGGGAGAACTCACTTGTTGTCAGAGTAATCCTATTGGCCGACGGAGGAAGAGTAGGGATGAAGAGAGCCAGAGGAGCTGCTTGAGTGACCTCTGACCCTGATACGAATAGAGCTCTTGGCTATATGTTGGGGATGAACAGCTTATCTGCTCTGACACAGACACACAAGCAGCAGTCACTGTCTGAGTGATATTAGACCTGCAAATGGGGATATTGGAGAGAACTGCAATATCCCTTATATTTACTCAAATGTTTCTAATTTCTAATTAGCTTAAATAAACTCATTCCTATGTTTTACATATTCTTATTTTTCTATATTGTCATTTAAAGTTATAAAGAGACATTTTCTGTGTAGGAGAAGTACATTTTACATTTACAAATTAAATAATAAATTATCACAAAATAATGCTTACTTAATTTCTATTTAAAATAATAAAAAAATTATAATTTGATGAATAAATGTTTATTAATAATGAACAAAATATTATTATGAATGTTATTGAATTATGAGTGATAGGGTAACACCTGATTCAAGTTTGTGAACATGATTCACAATTTCTGTGTCCGTAAATATCAGCAGCCCCCAATGTTTGTGTTAAACAGTACAGAACCCCTAAAATCAGAACTTTTAAACCCACATAATCAATGTGCTGTGATTTGTTGGTATTTGTTAAACAGAGTTAAATACAAGTCTGCAGGGGGAACCTTGATCTTCATGGATCTTTGTTGCCGCTGTGATGCTGGTAGTCAGTGGCCTGTTGGTCATGCTGTGCCTGTGTACCCCGTTCATCATAACAACAAACAGTCAAAATCCATACTGGATATACTGTTGAAGAGTGGATATGTTTAACCTCTTTCACCATGGGCAATATGGCAGATAGCTTAATAGCATTTCTCTCTCTCTCTCTCTCTCTCTCTCTCTCTCTCTCTCTCTCTCTTTCTCTCTCTCTCTCTCTCTGTTTGTGTGGATTTTGCTGTCTTTCAGTCCCACATTTTGAATATGTGACCTCCCGCCATATACATTACACTGGGTATGTGACTACTAAAATGTTTTAAGTGCTTTTTAAATGAGTGTATTTAAGTGTATCCCCATTTAATTCTGCCATTTTGTGAAACTGAATAACCCTTTAAATATCTAACGATATATGTTTGAGGAGCTAACATTCCAGGTTTAATGTCAAATAATGTCAGTTGATGCCCAACTCAGATTTATAGTATTTGCATGTATTCTGTTGTGGCAGTGATGCAGAGATTCTGTACTGGGCTCAGCCGGGTTGGGTGTGTTTTGTCAGCGTGCTGCAGTCATTCGGGTTAATCTCTTATTAGTGGACTTTGTTTTTCAAAGTGCTTCAAACTAGATTTGGTATGACATGGAATGTGTTCTGAGCTCTACATCCATATGTGTCCCTGTCTGACTAGGTGGAAACAGGGTGAAGGTGAGATGAAGATGCAGGATGGGGGCTGTTTACCTGTAGGGGATTACAATAAGCTCTGTAGACAGTGCAAGTCAAAAAGGAAGTGATGTCGTTATTACAATAAGCTCTGTAGACAGTGCAAGTCAAAGAGGAAGTGATGTCGTTATGTGATATTGGCTGCTGAAGAGACCAATGGCCTTCATTACACTTTTTAAAATGTACCCAACAGAAAAAGATTAAAGGTGAAGTTTTAACTTTACTCATTACATTTATTATCCATCACAATTCCATTTCCAGCATTACTTTAAAGGAGCTTTGATGCAGAAAATTTTGATTAAATTATTAATCAATTACACTGAAGGTGGTTAAGTCTTAGTGCTGAACAGTAAGAAGTGGACAAAGTAACTCCAGTTCTCCAGAAAAATTGCCTTAACATTTTATTAAATGAATTTATTTGTTAATGTGCAGAAATGTTATTGAGTTTTGCTAATGAAAGTGTCGGGACTATAACCTGTTTTTAAAATAATGTAATTCAGTAATTACATTAATCACAAGTACTTCAGTTGAAACATTGCTACTTCATCACCATTACCAGACGTTCATACTGTTGTCCTGATGTATTCAGGTCTCCTCTGGTTTTAACACAGCATGACAGACATCGCAGAACACAAACTAAACCCTACATGTGAAGCCATTTACTTAACATCTGTTCCCACTAACACCCTTCAGGCTTAACAATATGCTTTCCAATAGGATTATGATTGTTCGATAAGAGTTATATATATTGAACAATATATATATATTGAAATGACAAAATGTGTGTGTGTGTGTGTATACACTAATTTAATATACTTTGTAGATTAAAGTAGCTTGGTTTTGGTTAATCTGGTCTACACTGTTGGTTTATGCTAGGAGGAGAGAGGATTTATAATCTAGTGGAATAATCCAATGATTCCCATGGTGTGTTTTGTGTTATTAAATTCTTAGTGTTTGGGTTGATTTATTGTCATTCTAATCCCATTAGGAACCTGTGGCACCTGTACTTCTTGCTGAGTTGAGACAAAGCCATTTTTTATGTCTAGTGTATAATTTGATGCACACTGCTATTAATTAGTTCATTATCCTATTTGATCAGAAAACACTGATCTGAGCAGATATTGACTCTTGCATATTTAATGGAGGTTTAATCGAACTCTAATTAATTGCATATAAATTTAATGTAAATTTGACTTTAATGGTAAATTGAAAGATAATTGAATACTTCATAGTTGTGGCACAAATTAATGAAGGTTCTTTGACCCCTATTAAAAACATGTCTGTATGTTTGTGTTGATTAATCGTATTCTTTTCCTTTAACTTTTTGTATATACAGCCGTAATGTCCATGTTTTAGGGAACTTGATTTTAACTTTAATGTTTTTAACACTATAATGTTTATCTGCAAAAATGCTGAAAATGAAAATAAACCCATTTTCAAGTAATTTAGATTTTATTATTTAGATGTTGGAATATTTTTCTGTCTGTAAATTAGAACTCTAGTGGAGTGATATGTACAGCCTCAAAGTCAAAATGCAAACCTACCAACAAAATAAAAAAATACATATATCATTCATATTAATGCATATTATTATTATTATTATTATTACTATTACTTTTACTATTGTTACTTTATCTTTGGAGAAAGTTTAAGTAAAGGAGAGTGAACCTCTGGAGAATTCCAGGTTAAAGAGTGAAGGTGAAATTTTACAGGTTTCTGTGTACTCATA
Source organism: Brachyhypopomus gauderio (assembly GCF_052324685.1). NCBI lineage: Eukaryota > Metazoa > Chordata > Actinopteri > Gymnotiformes > Hypopomidae > Brachyhypopomus > Brachyhypopomus gauderio. Next base: position 17,024,975 of record NC_135211.1, on the reverse strand, counting down.
TTGTTACTGTGCATTTAATGGTCCAAAGTTTATGCAGTCATATTCTTGAACATAACAGGCCTGTCATCGCGTGAGATAAATCACCATGGCTATTTTTGACTGTGTTTGTTGTAAGTAGCTTTGGTTCTAGGAAGATCCCTGATCTGACTAGAACCTCCAATATTATTAGGCTCTATGAGTTTAGCCTGTGTAAATCGTTTAATGCATAAGTCTGTAAGAAGCTGGGAGGGACGGGTGCTGCTGGAGTGACCTGGGCATGCTGTAGATTAATATTTAATCACACACAAGCCATCCTAATCAGATCTGTGTATTCCCTCTGCTCAGTCTGGCCCCGGCAATTATCAGAATTGCTGCTAAATAGACTTGTATGTCCTGTTTGCCCCTTCACCCTCTTGTCTGTCCCTCTGTCTTTCTTTCTGTCTGTCTCTTTCTGCCTGTCTCTCCCTCCCTCTCTTGTCATTAGCGAGAGAGCTGCCAGTATACAGTGAGAAGAAGAGATTCCGTTGCCAAGGCGTGTCTGTGTGTGTGTGTTTGTGTATGTGTGTGTGTGTGTGTGTGTGTGTTTTCCTCGGCTACACTGTGGCCTTGGACGAGCAGTCTGAGCAAACTCCAGGTCCCTGAACCAACTCTTCAGCATCACCCATCAGGCAGTTAGAGATGGAGGAGGAAGTGTGTCCTCGTCTGGACAAAGCATGTGTGTGTTTGCGTTTGTGAGCATACGGTATGAGCATGACAGTGAGTGGATGTGTGTGTGTGTGTGTGTGTGTGTGTGTGCTGTCAGTAGTAATGTTTCCAAGCGCACACATTCCTATTAAAGTTCATCTCCATTAATTCAGTCTCATATGGTGATTTGACAACTACACTCATACACCCGTTCCACAGGAGTGGAGTACAGTCGGGAGTGAAGTACAGACAGGAGTGGAGTACAGACAGGAGTGAAGTACAGACAGGAGTGGAGTACAGTCGGGAGTGAAGTACAGACAGGAGTGGAGTACAGACAGGAGTGAAGTACAGACAGGAGTGGAGTACAGACAGGAGTGGAGTACAGACGGGAGTGGAGTACAGACAGGAGTGGAGTACAGACAGGAGTGGAGTACAGACAGGAGTGGAGTACAGACGGGAGTGGAGTACAGACAGGAGTGGAGTACAGACAGGAGTGGAGTACAGACAGGAGTGCTTCTCCACTAACACACTTTACTTCCACATTAACTTCTCAGCTTACAGCCAGGACACCCCACTCAATTCAGTTCAATTCAGTTAATTTAATTTCACTTCTTTTCAGTTCTTTTCCATTAATTTAATTCAGCAGCAGTTTGTATATCACATTGTTTACATTATAATAAGAATCGACCTGAATTAAAATATATAAAGGAATAATATGAAGTTTTGAAAATAAAACTTTTCTGAACAATACAGAGACTGAAGGAGTAGCTCTTTAGGGCTCCCCCCTCTCTCTCTCTCTTTCTCTCTCACTCTTTCTCTGTCTCAGTTTGTATATTCCCATGACTGCTCATTCGTCATGAGTAATGCATCTGTGCTAACTGCTACTGATCTATTCTATGGGCCATAACCAGGAATAACAATGACTGTATATTATTTCTGAATTTGACTGTGGAATGAATTCAGCCTTCTGAAGCCTTTGTGCATTTGAATACATCATGTTTCATATTGCTTACTGACACACCATAGCAAATACTTTAGGTCATTTGCTGATGGTTAAGGGTCTTTGCAGCTTCTTTCAAAGGTTGTGTCATGCTTTGTCTCAGTGGAAAGACTGCCAACCTGTTTATTTCAGGATCT
>NC_135211.1:16980675-17018175 GCF_052324685.1 Brachyhypopomus gauderio | reverse complement strand
ACTATGAATTTTCTGCTGGCCCCAGGAAATGCCAGCACCAGTCCCTATACAGTCTAGTACGACCAACATCTCTGTCTGGAGACATGTGTTTGTTTAGCATCTGGAGCGAGTGCTGGTGCCCACTGTGCAGATCGACTGCCATGGAGCCCTGACTATCTGCCTCTGTCTATTTCTATCTGCCTCTGACTGCCTCGGTCTACTTCTGTCTGCCTCTGTTTATTTCTGTCTGCCTCTGACTGGCTGTCTGCCTCTACTTCTATCTGGCTCTTACTACCTCTGTCTACTTCTGACTGCCTCTGTCTTCTTCTGTCTGCCTCTGTCTTCTTCTGTCTGCCTCTGTCTATTTCTGTCTGCATCTGACTGCCTCTGTCTACTTCTATCTACCTCTGTCTATGTCTATCTGCCTCTGACTGCCTCTGTCTGCCTCTGTCTACCTCTGTCTGACTCTGACTGCCTCTGTCTACTTCTATCTACCTCTGTCTATGTTTATCTGCCTCTGACTGCCTCTGTCTACCTCTGTCTGCCTCTGACTGCCTCTGTCTACTTCTGTCCGCCTCTGTAAATCCAGCGATTCCTTGAGGTTGAGCATGTCCCTAGCTGCCTGGGACATCCAAGCCAAGCATGCACGGACCCTTTATAATCAAGCATGCACTGACCTGTCGATACTGATGTTTGGTCTTCCCAGAGGCTGCCTGCCCCCTGCTGAGCCGCCCACTCCCATCTTCCAGTGGTTTGTTTGCAGGATTGGTGAGGTGTCCCCTCTTCCTGACTCCTGCCCTCCCTCCCTTGATGGCAGCTGTGTGAACACTGGCTGGCGTGTCAGTTGCATGTGCCACCTTGTCTTTTTTGGCAGCAACACGTCCAGGAAGTGTTTCAATGCTAACTCCTCCTGCGTGGCCTTCTCAAATGCTGTCAGTGTATGCCTGCCAAACCATTGTGCCTCTGCCATGAACAAGCGTATGCACTATCCAGCTTTAATCTCACTGGGAGCATTTACCTGCCCGAATGCCACTGGACATCGGTGCTCGATGCTCTGGCGGCAGCTCTATAAACACCACCTGTAGCGCTTTTCTCCCCAGCACCAAGAGCAGCTGTGTCATAGTGACTGCCATCCACCAGGTGCGATGCCAGTTATGGTGTCAGTTATGATGCCACTGTATGCAGCTGTGTGGACTATAGCTCCCAAGCATCCTGGACTCATGGCAACCATATGAAATGCTGTCTCTCCTCTCTCTCTCTGGGCTCCACTAATAAGCCTTACCGTGCTGTTTCCACATCTTCTCCAACCTCAGACTGGACCCCACTGGCAAGAAACAGGCAAAACTCTGAATATCCCTTCCTCCAGGATATATCTTCATTAACACCTACGGCAGTCAGTTTCTTCAAGGTTGGTTGTGACATCTCACGTCTGATACCAATAATGCAACACTGGTGAAGAAGAAGCAGAGAACATCACTCCTGTTCATAACAATGCTTGTATATTTATTTTAGTTTAGATACTAATCAAACTAATTTTTTGTTTAGTTTAGATAACTACTGCTAATACACTAGTGAAACACACTAAACATAAAAGAACACACCTGAACTTAATCCAATACATACACACAATTCAAATATTCAACAACATTAACATCAAAGCTTTGAAGAAATAACGGAGACGAAGAGGTAGACGGTCTCGCGAGTCGTCCTCGTCCTGCGTGGAGGATCTAACCTCACCGTCTCAGCCTGTGTGCTAAACACTAAACACTGGGCACACAGGTCTTAAGATCCTTGATGAGCAGCTGTATCAGTTTTATCCATGAGATACATTGTAATACTTTGTATTAGTGTGACATTTAGGCCCAAGATTCTTCAGGTGGATTATTCAGCTAGTTTTGGTGCATTTGAATTAATGCCTCAATTAAAAGTTGGCCTAACAAATTTGAAAAAAGTAATATGTTTAACATATCAAGAGTTCCTCAATCCTTCAAGCACGTTTACATGACAAAGTTAGTTTCTCATATAACATCTCGACTTACTCCAGCGATTTTTTGATGGTTGTATTAGTTAGATTTCTCCCACAAGGCCAACTGCTTATAACGTACCCGCTATTAAAAGAGGTTTAACCCGAGTGAGGCTGCAGGAAGCGCTGTGAATCTTGCTGTGTGCGTCGAAAGTAGCGCAGCCACTCACCGTATTAAAACCGGGGAGAAATAAATGCGCTAATCAGGTCGGAGGCCCTTGCTTGCTCCGCGCTGCAATTTGCTTAACTTTAAATTATTCAGAACGTCATCGGTTTTTTATGTCAGCAACTGTTCGCTTCCCGGCGACAAAGCCTTGGCCAGCCTAATCGTTTCCCATCGTCTGCCATTTTATGACTGACGTAGCAATAAGCAGATTGTCCCGATATTTATGCCATCTGTGGTTTAGAGAGATAATTAAAGTATATAAATTAATCAAGCGCAATTAATTAGGGGCTTTATGTTGGCGGCGGTACATCGCCTCGCATGTATAATTTATATTTATTGATTTGTTTGCTTTCATTAGCCTATGAGATAACGGCTGAAATACATTAGTGCGCCGGGGAAATGCAGCACTAACATCACGAGCGGGGCAGCGGGGGGGTTGTGCGCGAGCGTGCGAGTGTGTGTGTGTGTGTGTGTGTGTGTGTGTGTGTGCGCGCGCGCGCGTGCGGGAGCGCGTGAGCGGTCAGTAATTGATAGATCAGCGAGCGCTCTGTGCTGCTACGACGCTGTGTTAACTGTCATAAGTGCGGGGGATCAATGAGGGATATTTCGCTCTGGACCTTACCTGCTGATGTATGAAAGTAGCTCCCAGCCTTGCGCCAGACCCACAGCCATGCTGAATTTACCGTTGGCTTTGAATCTTCAGGGCTCCCGGATCGGACTAACAGCTCAGTCGCAGGGGTTCAGCAGAGAACCTCTCTTGTCCTACAAATACTACCAGCTTTGTTCCTTACAGTGACTGGACTGTACAGCTATTCAACAATATGTTTTTACTGAGAGAGACAGAGAGTGAGAGAGAGAGAGAGAGAGAGAGAGAGAGAGGGAGAGACAGGGATGTATTTATTTAATGTGCACTGGAGTGTGTACTTGTTTGCTAGTACCTGTGTTTTCTAACACTGTTTCTATGTTTAATACATGCTCTCACCACATGTAACACAACTAATCTCTTAGAGGTAAAGATCTTTGTAACCTGGACCAGGTGTGTGAAAACACAGAATGAACCAAAGTGCACAGTGCCATCCTCTCAGTATGGGGTCTTGACCCTTCCTTCCCACAGCATATCTGGGGAGCCACTAGCCAGCGACTCGGTTCCTGTGACTCGTCTGTTTTTTTTGTTCAGATGTGAGGAGTAAAACGCAACAAGTGGTGTTGAACTGTGTCCAGTTTGAAAGGAACCACGTCCCCAATGTGGAGTCAGAGGTCGTTGCCATGGAGCTTAGGAGTAAGACAGATGACTCCGGGGCACACTTAATGTCCCTAATTGTTCAGGTGGAATCAGTTCTTTTCTCCCACTCAGGTATTGATTATGTGGTTATTGATAAGGGATTACTAAGCCTCATGGTACTCAAGACCTCCTTGACGTAAAAGCCGTGCTGACCTTCTGAGCTTCTGGACCTCGGCCTGTGTAACTATGTTCTGGGTGTTGCTCTTTCAAACAGGACATGGATAGTTGATAGATGAAGGACAGACAGACAGACAGATGTACAGACAGACAGACAGTTCTCTGCAGTATTAGTGTTGTGACCCTCACGTTCAGCTCTGTAAATGCTAGTTTCTGTATGCTTTTGTCTCATGGGTTTCCCCTGAAGGCCACAACATGTCAGACTCCACCTGTGAAACACATGTGCACATGTATGCATACAAAATCCACCTCTTTTTAGGTTTCAAACTCGGACGTAAACATGGATAGTGAGTCCAGTGCACCCTGAGCCCACCATGTGCTGGGGCCCGATCGGTGGGTTTTTTTCCCCACTCTCAGGCAGTTTGAATATGGACTAAAACATGAAGCTCAAATCCCCAGTCGACTAACCGCACAAGAGACTTTACAGTGAAGCTATGTCTCCACTTAAATACCATTATTGCCATGACAATCATCATAGATGTCCTTCAGTATTTCTTCTCTTCTCTGCTCCTCGTGCTCAGGCTGTTTTCTTAATGGATGCTCTCTTTCTGCATCCACCCCATTTATTTATATCTATTGACTGTGATAAGCTGAAAGTGTGAATGATGGTTATTGGTCAGTGCTGAATAATGCAGACACATATCTGTTTGCCCACCAGTAAGAGAAACCTTTTAACCTTTCTTCTCTCTGGGGGGTCGACCTACTCACACACACAACCCCCCCCCCCCCCCACCCCACACACACACGGCTCACACACACCCCACACACATGGTTCACACACACAGACAGCACACGGTCTGAAAGTTACACTCAGAACAGCTGGAGACGTTTGTTGGGTGGTGGTCTTGTGTGCCTATCCCATATCACTGCGCGTGCGTGTGTGCATGTGTGTGTGTGCATGTGTGTGTCTGTGCATGTCTGTGTCTGTGCGCGCATGTGTGAAGAGAGACCATATTGACAGTACAGGTTGCCTGGTTTCTTTAAATCCGTTGTGGGCTATCCGATACCCCCACAATGGGGCTCTAGGGAGCAACACTGCTTCCATCTCTCCGCGTGCCAGTGGAAGACGGCGTCTGAATCCAGACAGCGAGGTCAAATCTATCAGGCTATTTATGACCCAGAAATGTGACACTGCTTCTTAAATGCTGTCATCCCCTATGATTTAGTCCCACAAGTCTGTGTGTGTGTGTGTGTGTGTGTGTGTGTGTGTGTGTGTGTGTGTGTGTGTGCGTGCGTGTGTGCATGTGCATGTGTGAGTGTGTTAGAGTGCACGTGTGCGTGTGCACGTGTGAGTGTTATAGAGTGCACGTGCGTGCACGTGCATTACCATACGTGCATGCATGGTGGAGAGGAGTGGGAAATATTTTACGATCGTTGCAGCAAATTGTTTTTCCCCTGTCTTGCCCCTTGTAAACAAAGATGGGTTAATATGTTCTTTTGATGACAGCTTTATAGAAAGCTTTTAGTCCTTGAGTATGTATCATATTTACTGTAAGTGTACTTCAACTACAAAGACATGTCACGACAGTCATAAATCAAAGCTGGGCTGTGTCTCAGAGTACAAAATGTATTCAAATAAAGTGCTTAAAATATGATTGTTATCTTATCTCTAGGAGACAGAAAGTCACTATGTTTGGTTTGGAGTATCAGAAGAGAAGGGTTCCATGTCTACTGAAAGTGATGTAATGCTGTTACTCAACCAGAACCGGCCTGTTTACAACATGACAACAGGAGTTGGGGTTTCTCATTCCTGTTTAATTGAAAGCAGGTCTTCCTCTGAAGGTGAACAAGGCCTTTTGGGTTTTACACTCTCTCTCTCTCTCTCTCTCTCTCTCTCTCTCTCTCTCTCTCTCTCTCTCTCTCTCTCTCTCTCTCTTCCTTGCAGAGGTTGTTTCCTGTCAGCATGTCCACTATTTATTGCCACAAAACAGATCACATTCTATATGTGCGAATTTTGTTAAGTATAAGCAATAAAAAATAAATAAAATAATAAACATAATTTGGGACTTTAACCAGTGATTTCTATACCATCACATGTGATACCTCATGGAGGTAAAGAGGAAGCTGGAGATGAGGCCAGCAGAGGGACGTACCGCCAAGGGACTGAGGCTGCTGAGTGTATCGAGCAGCGCTGAATTTACAGCTCAGGAAGCCTAGCGCCAAGCTGATTTTGAGCGGCTCTCGCGGCTTATTGAAGGAAAGACAGTCTGACAACTCATCGATGCTTCCCGCTGCAGCGCTAAAGTAATGAAAGCGCTGTTTGATCTCGGCCGAGCAGACTCGATAGCGCACCCGCTATTATTTAAGTCCCAGTCTTCACGCGAACCAGTTTCCTCATCCGCAGAAATCAGTGCGATTCCACGCGGGAATAAACTGTATGTGGAAGATCAGCGTGAGGGGAATTTTAAATGCAGTGCCATTCAGACATGCTCAGTGAGGCTGTACCTGTACAGATTCATTTGTTTCGTTCTTGCTTGGTAAATTGCATTTCCATATCCGTTTTCCTTCTCTGTGATGTAAATACAGGTGTATTGTAGCACATAAGGTATGTCCAAATTGTGGACTGTTTTGCAACTCAGTCGACAATCCTATACATCAGTGTTTAAATCAAAGATCAAAAGGATTTTCCTTGTCTCAGCTGAGTTTGAGGTGTGTAAGTGTTTGCATGCGCTATAGATTTAAAAGTAGAATAAAGTATTTCAAAGTAAAGCCTCAGAAACACTGAAATAATTTTGAAGGGACTAAACTCGTGTGTTAAAGCACAGAGGGCTGACCTCGCTTTCTGCTTTTTGCCCAGAGCTGTGAGCCTGCCACGGGCTCTTCTGCTCCAGTGGGCTGGTGGTGTGCTGTTCATGTTATGGTGGTGTGCTGTTCACGTTTTGGTGTGGGAAGGATTTGGGTTGAGGAGAAGAAGAGCAGGCTGCCCTGACCAGAGTGAGGGGGGGGGGGGCAGCAGGGAGGGGCAGAGTGAGAGAATCATGGTGAGAACCATGAAGTGAGAAAGGTTCACTAGAAAGAGAGACAGGGAGAGACACTGAGAAAGAGAGAGAGAGAGACAGAGGAGGGGAGAACAAAGACTGAAATGGGGTGCCAGTATAAGGAGTGAGAAAAGCAACAAGAGGATGAGAGGGAGAGAGAAAGAGAGAGAGAGAGATGGAGAGAGAAAAAGAGAGAGAGAGATGGAGAGAGAGAGTTTTTCTTCCTACTCTAGAACACTGCTCTTCACACTTCAACCAGCAACCAAACACACCAACCCCATCCTTAACCCCACCCTCACCCCATCCACCAGCTCCATCTTCCAGGCCTCCACTCAAGCTGGACAGCTTCAAGGTTATGCTAACTCAAACACGCTGCACCAATAACACAAACAGTGTGATAACCAACCGCCCTACACATCTCTGTCATAACTCATGTCTGTGGGCGGACGAAAGCACGATATTATTTTTGGACTTGTAAAATTGTGGAGGAACAATATTTTTGATTCCAGTACTCTGACTGACATTCCCGGGGTTGTGTGCTCATGCGTCTCGTCAAACGAACTTGCTTCCAAACACTGAGCCCTTGCTTAAATAATCCTTAATGTTCAAGCAGTGATCTCCTACCTTACTGTCATTGCCTTCATTCTGGGGCCATTATGCACACGTGATGCACTTCTATCAACATGTGAGTCCTAACCCTGCCCCACAAACCAACAGCTTAGCCTTCCCGAAGCCACAAAGACTCTTTGAATGTATTATTAGTGTTGTAAATCAGCCAGTGAGGGAGAGAGGGAGCACACGGGCCTGTAGATGTATGTGCCCTGGCCACATCGTTGGCGGGCCCAGCAGCCCATGAGGCTGGAGTCTGGTAATCCTCAGATATATATTCCCCTAATTAATCCTGATTACAACCCTCTAATCGCCCTTCTTGAGCTGCTCGGAAGCAAAGTGACATTTCTTAATGAATCGAACGTGGCGTACTCCGCTCTGTGTCGCGGGTGCACTCGCTGCTCGGGCCCCGAGAGACGGACGCGGCCAGTGGGGGTTCATTTCGCCAAGTGCTTCTGGGTAATGTCACCTAGACATTTTAGACACTTAGCAAGGTAGATTTGTAGTGGCTAACAGCACCTCAGCTGCCCCCTCTATACACAGAATGGAACTTCAGCGAGTAGCACTGCTTATTAAAGAATGAAAACGCATACTTTTAAAACATTGTGATTTTTTATTAAGACTGATTTTAACTGTCTCAAGGCTGGTCAAAAAAAGCTTTATTGATAATTGTTCTTCACTAGCTTGCAAAATCAGTTGATGTTATGTAGTTTGTCTTGAAACACCAGGTGGTACATGTACAAAAATAACTGAAATGGACACAGGAAGCTTCCCAGGAGAGTTTCCTCTGACCTGCGCTGTCTTATTAACCCACCTTCACCCATGACCTGTTCCGGTCATATGCATTAACTCCAGCCAAGGTCAAGCTTAGCAGAGCACGCAGCACCATCAGGGCTGTATGGGAGCAGCAGGCACCATTGTCGACAACTGACCTGGTCCTTTTACATCCGGGTCAGTGGGACCAGGTCCCGCCAGGTCACCTGCTGCACCAGTAATGCTTAACAAATGAACTCTGTCCCCCTCTGAGGTGGGGGGGGGGGGGGGGGGGGGGTACACACACCACTTTCTTTTATGCCACACCATCCCGGGAGATGGGATTGTGTGAAGCCTGAGATTGTTTCCCAGATTAGGGAAAGAAAGAGAGAGAGAGAGAGAGAGAGAGAGAGAGAGAGAGAGAGAGAGAGAGAGAGAGAGAGTGTGAGATTCAGCCCTGAACTGCTCATTCCCTCCTCTAGAATCAGGAATCAGCTTCCCTCCTCCAGGCACTTGGAAAACAATAGCCATCCCCTCCCAACCCCACATCACCCTCTTTGATCGGCCAAATGAAGGCCGCTGGCATTTCTTATAGAGTGGAGATTGCTTATCGATCTCTATCAAAATATTCATGCTAATCCACGGCCAGCCCGAGACTATTTTCAAGCCAGGTTAGCAATCAGAGCAGGCCTGGTCTGTCTGGAGCAATGGGCAGACCCATGGAGGGTAATCAGAGAGGGGTCCAGCAGTCAAAGACACTTTGCCGTTTAAATGTAGAGTCCTGACAGTGATGGAGGAGGCCGCGGAAAGGTGTTGACAAACCAAATTGTTTGTTCCAGCATTATTTTGCCAGAGATCAAGTCCAGAGTAATGCGCTGTGAATTTGTTCATTATGGTTTGAGGGCGGAGGGGGAGGGAGGGGGAGCAGAGGAGGGTGGTAGGTGGAGGGTGGGGGTGGTCAGAGAAAGCTGAGGGTTTGGATGGGCGTTCAGGATGTGTGTGTGTGTATGTAACAGGGGTTGGGTGGGATATTACCACCACTGGTGTCAGTAAACGGAGTGTGTGCATACAGCACTCCACGTTTTGTGTGTACAGTCACTGTTTCTGTAGTCTTATGCTCACTAACAATAATATCTCATAATCCCATTAGAACAGTGTATTAGTGTTAATATTCTACAGTAATAGTAGACTACAATATTCCATTATTATCATTACTCACTCACCCTCCCCCCCCACAACCATGACTGAAGCGTATAGAAACTGAAGTTCATAGGTGGTTCGTCTAGGTTACATCCTCACAGGAGGCAGCGAACGGCACGGCGGATCATTCTCGGTATGCTAATGAGGCCGAGCGGTTACCGGTCAGAAGGAGCGGCAGCGCCGGCGAGCAGGAGCTAATCCAGCCGAGGGCACGGGAGGCTAACCGCTAGCGCCATATGGCTAGTGTAATGACACGAAGCTTGCAATCAGGTCAGCCATACAGCAGTATTAGTGTCAGGTGGGGATTAATGTGCTAATTTCCCTTTATGCTCAGACGCTCGCGCGTGTGTCCACGAGGCCCTTGTTTACATCTGGTGCTGTACAAACACCGGGGGATTCTACCAACATCACCGCTATTGTTCTTGTTGTTTTATCTTGTATTTCCCTTGATATATTTAAGCAGATTATTTACAGTATTGTTTATTAACGAGTTCTTCTTTCCTGTTTAAGATGATAAACAGCTTGCTTAACAAAGCGATGGATAAATAAGACCAGGGCTCTGGTGGGGAGATGTATGCCATCACACGTAATAAGAATATATTCCTACACCTTATTAACATCTCGGCCCCTGGCTCTAGCTTCACATTTAGGATGCTGTTTTCAGTGTAATATTTATATGAAGAGCACTACTCTAAAACATCAAAATGAACATTAATGTTGCACATTATGTATTCAGTACATAGCATTTGATTAAATTATTGTGAACTCTTAAAAGCATGTTATTCTTCCAACAAGCTCTGTTGTTCCTTCTGTCACGTGCGAACCTGTTTTTATGTCCAACTTAAAGTACAGTTATAGCTTACACTCAGCGCTAATGAGTGGAACTATATAGCATTAAAAAACCTTTTCTCCAAAAAAGGAGTTTTGATGCTGACACGACAAAATCATATTTCTGATAACTGGATGAAGGGTTCTGGTCTGAACTAAAGGTATGGTTCATGAGGAAGTCACGTGGGTGTGCACATGGATGACATGATCAAGGTGGCTTTGGCGCATGGTACACATATTGTTCCAGTAATTCCTTGTTTGAATAAAATTATTTACGCAATATGTTCAGTGTTATAAATTCAGTTCTTGGCAAAAAGGCAAGCAGGAATATATTTGATGTGACAATGTCTGGGACGAGATCACATGCCTCACTCTCAACCCCACCAATTTCTTTTTCTCTCTGTCACTCTCTCTCTCACTGTTTATCACTCACACACACAGGATGCTGAGTGTCAACAGACCTTCTCTTTGTCACCTGTGCATGTGTGCGTGTTGTGTGTGTGTGTACCAGTTGTTTGGTGTTAAGGTGAGAGTCAGTTGGGGGGAGCTATGGGAACTGGCAGATGCATGTGCTTTTGCATATGTGTAAATAGTCACAGATAGCTATTAGCATACCTTGCTACCAGAGGTGGGGACTCGAGTCACATGACTTGGACTCGAGTCAGACTCGAGTCATTAATATTAAGACTTTTGACTTGACTTGAAAAAATATTCAGAGACTTAGACTTGACTTGGACTTTTACACCAATAACTTGGGACTTGAATTGGACTTGAACCTGTTTACTTGCAAAGACTTGATTTTTTTTACACCAAATCTAAATTTTAAAACGCATATTAATATTTATAAAGTGCGCCCCATTAATTTCATTTCCGTCCTTCTGACGCAGACCAGTCCTCTGCTTTTCCATACTCTGTACGTGTGTGTGCATGAGCTGCAGCACAACCAATCAAATGGGGGGTTGGCGAACGTAAATTTTTACCGGGCGGGGTGTAAAATGGACACAAATTAAGTATTATATCGCGATCGATCGATCGCCAGGGGTTGGTGCCAGAGCGAACTAGTAACTCATTGAATCATAGATGTGGATCAGAGGTAAATAAACTAGATTTTTTTTCCGTCGTGAGAAATCGGACGTGTGGCGTGAGAGCGTGTGAAGACGGTCAAATGCGTGTGTCTCACGCTCAATGCGTGAGAGTTGGCAACCCTGGGTTCTGTATCTGAACTCGGGGAAGAGAGCCTCTCTCTGTCACCATCATAATATCCAGTTCTATCTCAGCATGGATTGTGTATTTGAAGACATCTACGTCGAGAAAAAAATATATTGACAAAAGTGGAGCGAGTTTTCAGCTATGGGGACATCATTCATCGTGCACAAATGACATACAGACTTTTGGCCAGGAAATGCAATGCAGAATAGTTTACTGAAATGTCTAAAGTTGCAGATTCCTGTTAATTGTTCAGTTCTTATATTTGTTTGTCTTGTGTCACTCACACATGTTCTCCAAGAAACCAGATAAGAGAAGAGAGGGAAAATGCTGTTATGGTTCTTTGTATTGTACTGTGAAAATATCAGCACTTTTTATTTGAACATGGAGTTCTACTTATGACTTTTTCACAGAATATTTATTTCTGGAAAATTGTAGTTTAAAGTATGAATATTTTTGCAGCTAAGTTTAACAAATTGAACTGTGCAATAAAGAGGTGTAATTTTAATTTTTTTAAATACTTCGTGTTTTCAGTTGCACATGTTTTATCAAGATTTGAGGAGAATACAGATTTTAAAAAGAACGCATGTCTATTATTTACATTTAAAATATACCTGCAACATTGGTAAAAAAAAAAAATAAAAAAAAAAAGACTCGAAAGGACTTGAAATTCCAAGTTTCAGACTTGGGACTTGACTTGACTGATGCCTGTCTTGACTCGAGACTTGACTTGACTTGAGTGTCTTTGCTTGAGACTTGACTCGGGACTTGAGGTATAAAGACTTGGACTTACTTGAGACTTGCAAAACACTGACTTGGTCCCACCTCTGCTTGCTACAGCTGGCCGACTTATAAAGAAGCAGCCATAAACCTGTCTGCACTTCCACTGCACTCCAAACCAGTGAGGCCCCTGCGTTCATCCCGCACTCCTTCACCCAGCTGATTGGAGAAAGTAGTAGATGTTTTATTTTTGTTTACTGTAAGAGCAGCGCTACATTGAGAGATTATTGAAAGGTATTATATTAGTTATTAGAAATAGAGATGCTTATCATAGTTATTAAGATTTTAGCACACAGACCCCCTTCATTTGGTGCTCACTTAGATGTTTAAATGTTGAAGATGTGTGTGTGTGTGTGTGTGTGTGTGTGTGTGTGTGTGTGTGTGTGTGTGTGTGTATGTGTGTGTGTGTGTGTGTGTGTGTGTGTGTGTGTGTGTGTGTGTGTGTATGTGTGTGTGTGTGTGTGTGTGTGTGTGTGTGTGTGTGTGTGTGTGTATGTGTGTGTGTGTGTGTGTATGTCTACCTTTGTGTGTGTGTGTGTGTGTGTGTGTATGTCTACCTTTGTGTGTGTATGTGTGTGTGTGTGTGTGTGTGTGTGTGCATATTTGTATGATATTGAGGTGGTATAAGTTGCACGTGGAAATAGTCAGATGGTTGCAAGTGTGTGTGTGAGGGAGCGAGGGAGGGATAGAGGTAGAGAGGGATGGAGAAAGAGAGGGAGAAGGAGTGGGGAGGAAAGGAAGGATAGGGAAGAAGGGGCAAGGGACAGAGGGAGAGAGATGATAGAGGGAGGGAAGGGATGGGGAGAAGGAGAAAGGGACAGAGGGAGTGAGAGAGGGAGGATAGAGGGAGAGTGGTAGAGAAAGAGGGAGGAGAGAGGGAGAGTGGTAGAGAGAGAGAGAGGATAGAGGGAGAGTGGTGGAGGGAGGGGGAGAGAGGCTGAGACGAACAGGAAGGAAAGAGGTGCCTGTTTGAAGCACATTTCCTTCCGAGTGATATTATACACGTGTCCAGATGTGTTTACTGTATCGTCTGAGAGTCAGTGTGGATCATCACAGTCACACAGTGGACACACAGTTAACCTACAGCTTTCTCATCCATTATCATAGTGCAAGTCTGAGATTCAGATACATCGTAAAACAATGATCTGGCCAATATAAAACGCACTTTAAAGATTACATTTACAGTGTCCCGAAACATTAGACTTCACATTGAGCCTGAATAATTGTTATTCAGTTTGCCATAGTACTTCCGGTGGAAACTTCATTAGATATTCAGGTTGCGAGCTTGCCAGTGGCTGGCACTAGGCCTATATGGTAATGAATCTTTAACATGTTCCAAGGGGGAAAAAAAAAACAAAATGAAAAACAGAAAAATACCTCAAGGAACTATTCATTAAATGTGTAACTTTTCTTTTACATGTTACAAAAAAATTTGTGGGGTGTGAGAATGCATCTTTGGCACAATTCTGTGTCTGTCTCTTTCTATCTTTCTCTCTCTTGCCCTCTCTCTCTTTCACTCTCTCTCTCTCTCCATCCCTCTTTCTCTTTCCTTCCCTCTCTCTCTCTGACATTTGAAGTGAAAATTACCAGAGTTCTTTACACATTTCCGTGTCTTATTGGTGTTTCCTAAGAATTTCCAGAGGCTTGTGTGAAACTTGCCTCCGAGCTACGCTACATATGTTAGGAGTTAACGAGAAGATGCATCTCAAACCCTAATGAAAGGTAAAGATAAAGGAGACGGTTAACTACAGCTGTGCTGTGTTGGGCTTCACCGCTACCACCTCGCTCACCTCATGCTTCCTTTTATAATAGTTTTAATAACATGTGCAAAATGTCATATTGAAGAAGAGCAGACCCTGTGACTGTGTGGGCCGTGGAGTCAGAGTGATACTTCCTCACAACCCCCCCCCCCCCCCCCCCCTCCACCCCCCACCCCAAATCAACATGGTTCCTTTTCTGATGAAAGAAAATAAGTCAACTGCTGTACATTTAATTCTGAATGTGTGAAATAACTCAGGTTGACTGGCTGATGGGTTTTAAAAAATAGATTGACTAAGGATTTGGAATAAGAACTTCGCTTTAACATTCATTTCTGTGTGTATGTGTTCTTCACAACACATACACACACACACACACACACACACACACACACACACACACACATTTTGATATACTCAGTACATTCATATTGGGTCCAGCTAATGGCTTCAGGGCCATGCACACACACTATTCATATTACAGCTGATTCTGAAAATTAGTCAGCAGGATATCCCTTAGAGATGTTCCTGATTACAACGCTCTACTTCAAATCCTTACCAGATCCTGCTCTTACACAGCACTGACACACACACACACACACACACACACACACACACACACACACACACACACACACACACACAGAGCCTCAGAAGACGATTGTCTTTGATATGAATCAGTTCCGTTTTCATAGCTTATCTCTGCTATGATGGATTATATCAACATGTGCATCTAGGAGGGTAATCATGTTATGCTGTTCTAGTGCCCGTGCTTCAGTAATGAATTTATGAGCGCTATAATAAGTCTAAGAAGCTTTTCCCCCTCCTCCTCTCCTTTTGTGCTTCATTTGTATAGAGGTTGAGAAAGGCACTGTGCAGGGCTTTCAGCCCACAGGGTTTAGTGTGAAGTGCAGGACTTCTGCTCCGGCTGGGGTGAGAGAACGGGCCACAGTGGCTCCGGCACGCAGTCGCACCCTCGTGGGCACATGCTGCATGGGGTGGATTCAACATTTTAATGTACCCATGGCACATGGCCGGCTCTGTTTCCTGGGGAAGCATTGGCTGTACTGTGTGTGTGTGTGTGTGTGTGTGTGTGTGTGTGTGTGTGTGTATGTGTGTGTTCCACACATTTGGTGCCAGTCCGCCTCATTTCCGATCTGTGGGCATGGAAAGCATTTCCTGTGTGTGTGTGTGTGTGTGTGTGTGTGTGTGTGTGTGTGTGAGAGAGAGAGAGAGAGAGAGAGAGAGAGAGAGAGAGAGAGTGTGTGTCTGCATGTAAGTAGGAGCATAAAACCCATGTTGGAACATTTCAGATGTTTAGCTGGGTGTATGTGCCTTATTCCTCTAAATAAAATGTATTCTTCAGTCCCAGTACAAATTTGTATGGATTTGAACACTTTACTGACACTTGTTCACCTTCAGGAGTCGCACCATCCTTCGTCCCCCCAGACCAGTTCTGGCACGGCTGTTCTGTGATTTAAGACGGCGCGGGATGGTGAACAGGTGAAGATGGCGTGCTGAGTAATCTCACAATACATTAACCTCCTTAACTGTGCAACTAATATTTTTGTGTCACAATTAAGCAGGCAGGGCAGGCCGGCAGATTGCAGCAGCCTTTCCGAGCAGTGGCATACTGTCATTAGAGTAATGTTCTCACCGTGCTGCGTTCCCCCGCGCCTGCCATTAGTGAGAAATATGTTTAATAAGAGCATAATTATGAAATCCGTTAGTCTCCCAGCACCTATCAGAGCAACATTAACTGCAGGAATAACAGGTTTAAGTATGTGTTAACACTACGATAGCGTGTTTAATTGAAATATGACTGTGGAGTAATGACGATTAAATGAAGCCTGCGGTTAATCGTCTGACACAAAAGATAATTGAGTTGTGATCTTCCTCTCAGCGCATTGAAGAAGGGGAGGGGGGGAGGGGGGGGGGGTAATAATCATGGTCTTTCCTGTCTAAAATATGCCTTTTTCATCCGGGGGAAAAAAGGAAAAAGATAATTTCAGTCCTTAGATTAAACTGTGATTAATCAAAGTGCTAATCCATGACTTGGTTTGGCGGAGGAAGAAGAATGGATTGGTTTGTATTATGTCATTTTTTTCTGCCCGGCAAGAATAGGAGCATTTTCACATCACAGATTCTTGTCTAGAGATGAATCGATGACTGATCTGATTGGGGAGACCAGCAGAAGGGCTGTCTCTCTCTCTGTCTGTCTCTGTCTACCTCTCTCTCTTCTCTTTCCATCTGTCTGCCTTACTTTCTCTGTCTGTCTTGTATTCATAGGAACATATGGCACACCCACAGGTGCCTAGGATGGATGAAAAGATTACAGAAGCTCCTGACCTTCTAAGGACCTCTTAAACGTGCCTTAATCTTCACCTGTAGGCCTCTGTCTGACCCCATCATACCTCTAGCACAGTCCCCCTCATCACTCTTTCATATGTATGTTGCAAGGTAAACATGGCCTTATCTGCTGGAACATTAGATGGAGTATTTCGTGTTTGATGAAGGCTCTTGTCTTTGGTACCTTTGGTAATCTTTAAAACAGAACATGTTCAGAGAGCAATTTCAGAAAAAATACTGGGACATGCTGTATCATTTATTTATTATTTTATTTGATGTACACAACTTCAATGCGCTAGTATGTGCTCTAAGAGTATACTACTAACTGAGAATATCTCACCCAGCATTAATTCTATGAGAAGAAGATTTTATAATAAATCAAATAGCAGACAGCCATTGAATGAGACTTAAATGTTTAGACAAATTAGATTACCCCAAAGTAGTAGATGACTAATTAATCTTGACTGTTAGTCTTGTCTGTTAGATTTTTGTCTGTTAGTCTTGACTGTTACAGCCTTGTCTTTTACAGTCTTTACTGTTAGAGCCTTGTCTGTTATAGTCTTGTCTGTTATAGTTTTGTCTGTTACAGTCATGTATTTTATAGTCTTGTCTTTTACAGTCTTGTCTGTTACAGTCTTGTCTGTTAGTCTTGTCTATTGGAGTCTTGTCTGTTACAGTCATGTCTTTTATAGTCTTGTCTTTTACAGTCTTGTCTGTTAGTCTTGTCTATTGGAGTCTTGTCTGTTACAGTCTTGTTTTTTATAGTCTTGTCTGTTACAGTCTTGTCTTTTACAGTCTTGACTGTTAGAGGCTGTTCTATTAGAGACTTGTCTATTAGTCTTGTGTGTGGGAACACCCCAGAGTGGTCTTCTGCGGGTCAGTGTGCCTGAGTGTATGAGCAGAGTGAGGATCTCCCTCCCTGAGTGTGAACAATAGCACAGTGTAACATGAGTACTGGCGCAAGCTGTTACCTCAGCTGAATCTCCGGCATTCCTGCAATGAGGAGCTATTGATTTGTAAACATAAAGGAAACCTGTAAATCATTCAGATGGGGTCAGGGTTAGGCTAATGCACAAAGCATTTTGTTTTGGGATCAGCCTCCATTATATGTGTCTTGATGATAATTAATGGGAGACGAACAGTAAAACCGGTCTCAGTTCAGCCCATGATGGTACCCTGCAGTGTAGCCCTAATGTAATGACAGGAAAGAGTTAAACGTAGGGCTATAATGTGGCAGTGTGGTGTTATGCAAAACAACACACAAATGATGAAGGGTGTGAGAGGCCGAGGCTGAAAGGTGAAGGCTGAAATAACTCATAACACCCTCCGACAGCCTTTAGCAGGGTTATGAATTTCACACAGCTTGTTCATATAAGAATTTTACAGTACAACTTTCTAAATTTGTTTTTGCTCAAGAAAAAAAAACATTTTACTGTTCGGCCTGTAGTAGAGCAGCACTGACAGGCAGTCTGTTTACACCATGTGTGTGTCTATGTTTGTGTAAGTGTGCATGTCTGTGTGAGTGTCCGTGTCTGTGTGTGTGCTTGGGAGTCCTGAATTAATTACAGTTATTGATTGCCTCTGTGCAGATTAAAATCATAAACAGACTTGGGGGCAAGGACACAACCTCTGTGTCAAAACCCATCAACCCTTAGAACCCAAGGATGAGGATTCTAACACACACACACACACAAACATCAACCCTTAGAACCAAAGGATAAGGATTCCAACACACACATACATACACACACACACACACACAAACATCAACCCTTAGAACCAAAGGATAAGGATTCCAACACACACATGCATACACACACACACATACATACACACACACACACACACAAACACACATCAACCCTTAGAGCCTAAGGATAAGGATTCCAACACACACATACATACACACACACACACACACACACACACACACACACACACACACACACACACACACACACACACACAAACATCAACCCTTAGAACCAAAGGATAAGGATTCCAACACACACATACATACACACACACACACACACACACAAACATCAACCCTTAGAACCAAAGGATAAGGATTCCAACACACACATGCATACACACACACACATACATACACACACACACACACAAACACACATCAACCCTTAGAGCCTAAGGATAAGGATTCCAACACACACATACATACAAACACACACACACACACACACATACACACACACACACACACACACACACACACACACATAAATATACACCACTACATGCATAAACTTAGTACATCATGCCCATGCGTACACGCACAGTCAAAAACTTGCTAAACAAACAGACACTCACACACACATGCTTAGAAAGGAAAAGAACAGAAAGGACGAGAGGAGGGTTATCTGTAAATCGAGCGGCCGCTATTGATGGGCGTGTCATTATCTGCAGATTGGCTCTGAATTAGAGCAATGGCCACTCTAAGCTCTATTTCCTATTTGCTTGTCTGCACACAGACGGCATTTTGCTGCCGCCATGCAAGTCAAAGACCGCTGCACTGTCTAGGTGAACGTCCTTTCCACTGATCTGGGACCAGTTGTGCTGTTTCTTTTATAGTAGAACTACAGAAAGACCAGCTGTAAGGTCAGATATAATGTCAGTTCTCATTATGTCATGCTGTGAGAGAACCTGTTTTTTGGTGAGCCTCTTTAAAGGTAGAAGTCGCAAAACATTTGACATGATTATTATTTTCTTATTATTGTTGGTATTACTCTATTGGGGAACATTTAGGACACTTGCCTAGTCTGTTCTAAAAGTTGCTTTTTGTTTCTTCTTATTTTCATGTGAAAATTCTCAGTAAGACAGACAGGTAGTTCCCTCACTGTAAGACAGACAGATAGCTCCGTCACCGTGGCGCCTGCCTTTCTTGAGTTTTACATGATGACGAGCTCCCTATAAAATTCACCCCTAACTCTGCCCTGTTGCCATGGTGCTCTGACACACACACACACACACACACACACACACACACACACACACACACACACTGAGTCAGCCTGGGTGTTTTAAAAGCCCCTCTCTCTGGAGGCCTCAGTTGTCCTCTATAGGAGGGAACACCAAGAAGCCGGCAGGGCCGATATTGTTCCCAGGCCTCTCGGGTAGGCGCACACCCCCTACCTTCAGCTTCTGGGAACCAGAGAGATAGCAGTCAATCAGTGTTTGTTCAGTCTCTCCACAAATATCCCATCCGCACGCCGGACCAGAGCTGCAGGAAACAGCCGTGGTCGGGTCCGCGAGGCCACGGCGGCGGTGGTGGCTCCTGAGGGCTAGCACCAGCGCTAACGCTAACGCCAAGCCGTCGCTAATAAATTTAACGTGTCCGGCTTTGTTTAGATTTCATCAGAGCTAATCTCCAGCGCAGAGCGGGGGGAGAGTGGAGTGTGTTTACACTAGAGACCTTGATGGATTGGGCCGAGCTTGCTCTCCTTCCTCTGGCCGTTTCCATAGCCGGGCTCTCTGAAAGGCCAGCCTTGTCAACGACGCACACAAATGGGCCGTTTATAAAACCCCGCTTCATGGCTAAGGCCTAATGTCTATCTGATGTCAGGAACGGTACGTAGGTGGTAATTATATATATATATATATATATATATATATATATATATATATATATATATATATATATATATACATATATATATATATATATATATATATATATATATATATATATATATATATATATATATATATATATATATATATATATGATAGAAATTTAACTATCATATATCCATGGATACAGATGCCACATGGCACAACTGGGATTTGAACCTGGACCCTAGCCAGGCTGATGTTAGCACTGCATGTGCACATCTATGTGTCTGATTCATGGGAAGTGACTAATGTAAATTCAGTTTGAAGGTTTCAGCACGGGTCTGTCCTTTTCCGGTTGTCCTATGTCGGGACACCTCATGCTGATTTTGTGAAAGAGGTTTTTACGGAGATCTGTAAAGTGAGGATGTGGCTATGTGAATGCAGACGCATGATGACTAATCAACGTACAGGAAAATCTGGTCTCTGGACTCTGAACGTAAGCATTTAGCATCTGACTTGCCATACAGTCATGTCATACAAATGTCATGAGATTTTTATGTGATTTCTGATGAAATAGTGCATCTGAATTGTATCAGATTTGTAACCACAGTGAGTGTTTATTTGTGTGTGTGTGTGTGTGTGTGTGTGTGTGTGTGTGTGTGTGTGTGTGTGTGTGTGTGTGTGTGTGAGGAGAGAGAGGCCAACACATGCTGACACATCAGACTTGCAAACCTCAAAGCGATAAACATTTCTGTCTAATTCGTGTTGTGTTGGCACATACACTAATGTATGGCTGTAGTGAGCAATCCATGACTAGCATGCCCCGTGGTGATGCATTGTGGGAAAACATACTGCACAGCAGTTGAGCAGTGAAGTACAGTATGTCCAGTTGTGCAGTGAAGTACAGTATGTCCAGCTAAGTTGCACTGCTGAGACCAGGAACAGGTGCTGACCATGACGAGAAAGCCCACCTATGTGGATGTGTGTGTGTGTGTGTGCGTGTGTGTATATGACACAGTGCTGGTATTTGATCAACTTCTTAAGCTTATATCCTTTGTTGTATGTATGCAGGAGTATAATAGCCTCTATGTGGTGTATATGTGTGTATAATAAAACAAACAAAGCAATAAAAAAAATCAAAACTTCAGTCAGCATTGTTACACTGGAATATTCATTGATAAATGAGATACTTTATTGGTGTTGTTACTCTCCTTGTATTCTAAAAATATTCCTTATGTGTGTTTATCACAGACTCACAGACTGCGTCCACAACATTTCCCCTTTTGGCTCCGTAGTCGTGGTTCAGGGAGGGAGCAGAGTGGGGGCGGGGCCACAGCTCTCTTCCCACACTGACTCCCCCTCAGTGCCACCAAATGGACACCACCTGTTCCAGCAGCTCATGTCACGTGTGGGTCAGGGAGGGTTCCGTTTGATTGGGTGAGGGTCAGGCAGGGTTCCATTTGATTGGGTGAGGGTCAGGCAGGGTTTCATTTGATTGGGTGAGGGTCAGGCAGGGTCCTCTTTGATTGGCTGAGGTGGCGGGTTGGACCGTGCAGCGTGGCCTCGGTGCTAACTTTTAAAAATGTTCAGGAAGTCGGCTTCACCCTTTATGGCCCGGGACATTTCCTACCAGAGGAGCTAAGCACTCGGGACAGGAAGCTATTTGCTCAAGCTGTAAGATCTCCTTAATGAGTGTCTAACTGGAACCAGACTGACCCTGAGAGAGAGACAGAGAGAGAGGGGGGATATGGAGAGAGAGGCTAGCTGAACAGAAGCAGTGACGGTGATACCTGCATGGCCAGGGCTTTACAAAGAACCTCATTTTAGCATGAAACAAGGCAAAACATGGGCACCAGAATGGATGAGGGAGGAGCAGGCACGCGTGCTAATCAAATCCCACCAGTACCGTTTAGCAGGTTCTGTTTATGTGTACGGAAGGTTAATAGAGTGGAAGAGAGGAGAGAAGTGCTGTTCTCTTCTTAGTTCGGATTTGCCAACTCCAACTGGCCGGCACTTTCAGGCCTTTCATGCTACTCGAGTGCCCGATGAAGGTGCCCTGAGCTGGGCATGCCCAAGAGAATCCCCCGCAGAGGTGTGTGAGGGATGAGTCTGGAGCAGAGGTGTAGGAGGGATGAGTGTAGCAGAGGTGTGTGAGGGATGAGTGTAGCAGAGGTGTAGGAGGGATGAGTGTAGCAGAGGTGTGGGAGGGATGAGTGTAGCAGAGGTGTGGGAGGGATGAGTGTAGCAGAGGTGTGGGAGGGATGAGTGTAGCAGAGGTGTAGGAGGGATGAGTGTAGCAGAGGTGTGGGAGGGATGAGTGTAGCAGAGGTGTAGGAGGGATGAGTGGAGCAGAGGTGTGTGAGGGATGAGTGGAGCAGAGGTGTGTGAGGGATGAGTGTAGCAGAGGTGTGTGAGGGATGAGTCTGGAGCAGAGGTGTGTGAGGGATGAGTCTGGAGCAGAGGTGTGTGAGGGATGAGTCTGGAGCAGAGGTGTGTGAGGGATGAGTGGAGCAGAGGTGTGTGAGGGATGAGTCTGGAGCAGAGGTGTGTGAGGGATGAGTGTAGCAGAGGTGTGGGAGGGATGAGTGTAGTAGAGGTGTGGGAGGGATGAGTGTAGCAGAGGTGTGGGAGGGATGAGTGGAGCAGAGGTGTAGGAGGGATGAGTGGAGCAGAGGTGTGTGAGGGATGAGTGTAGCAGAGGTGTGTGAGGGATAAGTGGAGCAGAGGTGTGTGAGGGATGAGTGTAGCAGAGGTGTGTGAGGGATGAGTGTAGCAGAGGTGTGTGAGGGATGAGTGTAGCAGAGGCGTAGGAGGGATGAGTGTAGCAGAGGCGTAGGAGGGATGAGTGGAGCAGAGGTGTAGGAGTGATGAGTGGAGCAGAGGTGTGTGAGGGATGAGTGTAGCAGAGGTGTGTGAGGGATGAGTGGAGCAGAGGTGTGTGAGGGATGAGTGTAGCAGAGGTGTAGGAGGGATGAGTGTAGCAGAGGTGTAGGAGGGATGAGTGGAGCAGAGGTGTGTGAAGGATGAGTCTGGAGCAGAGGTGTGTGAGGGATGAGTCTGGAGCAGAGGTGTGTGAGGGATGAGTGTAGCAGAGATGTGTGAGGGATGAGTGTAGCAGAGGTGTGGGAGGGATGAGTGGAGCAGAGGTGTAGGAGGGATGAGTGGAGCAGAGGTGTAGGAGGGATGAGTCTGGAGCAGAGGTGTAGGAGTGATGAGTCTGGAGCAGAGGTGTGTGAGGGATGAGTGTAGCAGAGGTGTGTGAGGGATGAGTGTAGCAGAGGTGTGTGAGGGATGAGTGTAGCAGAGGTGTAGGAGGGATGAGTGGAGCAGAGGTGTAGGAGGGATGAGTGGAGCAGAGGTGTGTGAGGGATGAGTGTAGCAGAGGTGTGTGAGGGATGAGTGTAGCAGATGTGTGGGAGGGATGAGTGGAGCAGAGGTGTGGGAAGGATTAGTCTGGAGCAGAGGTGTGGGAGGGATGAGTGTAGCAGAGGTGTGTGAGGGATGAGTGGAGCAGAGGTGTGGGAGGGATGAGTGGAGCAGAGGTGTGTGAGGGATGAGTGGAGCAGAGGTGTGGGAGGGATTAGTCTGGAGCAGAGGTGTAGGAGGGATGAGTGAAGCAGAGGTGTGTGAGGGATGAGTGTAGCAGAGGTGTGGGAGGGATGAGTCTGGAGCAGAGGTGTGTGAGGGATGAGTGGAGCAGAGGTGTGTGAGGGATGAGTGTAGCAGAGGTGTGTGAGGGATGAGTGTAGCAGAGGTGTGGGAGGGATGAGTGAAGCAGAGATGTAGGAGGGATGAGTGGAGCAGAGGTGTGGGAGGGATGAGTGGAGCAGAGGTGTGGGAGGGATGAGTGTAGCAGAGGTGTGTGAGGGATGAGTGGAGCAGATGTGTAGGAGGGATGAGTGGAGCAGAGGTGTGTGAGGGATGAGTGTAGCAGAGGTGTGTGAGGGATGAGTGTAGCAGAGGTGTGTGAGGGATGAGTGTAGCAGAGGTGTAGGAGGGATGAGTGTAGCAGAGGTGTAGGAGGGATGAGTGGAGCAGAGGTGTAGGAGTGATGAGTGGAGCAGAGGTGTGTGAGGGATGAGTGTAGCAGAGGTGTGTGAGGGATGAGTGGAGCAGAGGTGTGTGAGGGATGAGTGTAGCAGAGGTGTAGGAGGGATGAGTGTAGCAGAGGTGTAGGAGGGATGAGTGTAGCAGAGGTGTAGGAGGGATGAGTGGAGCAGAGGTGTGTGAGGGATGAGTCTGGAGCAGAGGTGTGTGAGGGATGAGTCTGGAGCAGAGGTGTGTGAGGGATGATTCTGGAGCAGAGGTGTGTGAGGGATGAGTGTAGCAGAGATGTGTGAGGGATGAGTGTAGCAGAGGTGTGGGAGGGATGAGTGGAGCAGAGGTGTAGGAGGGATGAGTGGAGCAGAGGTGTGTGAGGGATGAGTCTGGAGCAGAGGTGTGGGAGGGATGAGTGGAGCAGAGGTGTAGGAGGGATGAGTCTGGAGCAGAGGTGTAGGAGGGATGAGTCTGGAGCAGAGGTGTGTGAGGGATGAGTGTAGCAGAGGTGTGTGAGGGATGAGTGTAGCAGAGGTGTAGGAGGGATGAGTGGAGCAGAGGTGTAGGAGGGATGAGTGGAGCAGAGGTGTGTGAGGGATGAGTCTGGAGCAGAGGTGTGGGAGGGATGAGTGGAGCAGAGGTGTAGGAGGGATGAGTGTAGCAGAGGTGTGTGAGGGATGAGTGTAGCAGATGTGTGGGAGGGATGAGTGGAGCAGAGGTGTGGGAGGGATTAGTCTGGAGCAGAGGTGTGGGAGGGATGAGTGTAGCAGAGGTGTGTGAGGGATGAGTGGAGCAGAGGTGTGGGAGGGATGAGTGGAGCAGAGGTGTGTGAGGGATGAGTGGAGCAGAGGTGTGGGAGGGATGAGTGGAGCAGAGGTGTGGGAGGGATTAGTCTGGAGCAGAGGTGTAGGAGGGATGAGTGAAGCAGAGGTGTGTGAGGGATGAGTGGAGCAGAGGTGTGGGAGGGATGAGTCTGGAGCAGAGGTGTGTGAGGGATGAGTGGAGCAGAGGTGTGTGAGGGATGAGTGTAGCAGAGGTGTGTGAGGGATGAGTGTAGCAGAGGTGTGGGAGGGATGAGTGAAGCAGAGATGTAGGAGGGATGAGTGGAGCAGAGGTGTGGGAGGGATGAGTGGAGCAGATGTGTGGGAGGGATGAGTGGAGCAGAGGTGTGGGAGGGATGAGTCTGGAGCAGATGTGTGGGAGGGATGAGTGGAGCAGAGGTGTGGGAGGGATGAGTGGAGCAGATGTGTGGGAGGGATGAGTGTATCAGAGGTGTGGGAGGTGTGATGCGTTACATAGGGCTCATGAACCACACACACAAGACAGACAGGCGACTGCCTTTACTTGCTCCCTCACGCATGTCAATCCCACGATGCCAAGAATGCAGAATATCCGGCCATTATTAAGATTCACTCCTAGTCTGCAAAACCATGCATTCTTTCAATAAGTAAATCCCAGTGTTAGTAATTTCACAAGGAGCTACTACTGTAGCATGGACAGTAATGGAGTTGTGTGTGTGTGTGTGTGTGTGTGTGTGTGTGTGTGTGTGTGTGTGTGTGTGTGTGTGTGTGTGTGTGTGTGTGTGTGTGTGTGTGTGTGTGTGTGTGTGTGTGTGTGTGAATATTCCTGACTGGAGAAATGACCTGAGACCACCAGAGAGGCAGAGAGGAGAGTGTATACACATGTTCACTCTCTGTCCCCAACTCCACCACCTCTCTCTCTCTCTCTCTCTCTCTCTCTCTCTCTCTCTCTCTCTCTCTCTGAGGATTTAAACAAACCCAGTCAGAGGTAATTAGCAGTGAGTGAGAGCAGGGCAAAAGAAGGCAGCCTCCTGCTAACTTGGTTCACCTGCTTCCTGCAGAGAGCAGGCCTCCCCTCAATGAACTGCCTGATGACCCTCAAAACTGCCCCCCCAGGGGGCAGGCAAGGAGCAGAGAAATGCTAATGGGAGAGGAAGTGCCATAAGCAAAAATGACTCGTATATTTGCGTGTGTATTGTGTGCCCTGCTCCTCCTCTGCTACTAGTTTTCCACATCACCAAATTGTGTGCGAATTGTCATCTGCATTTGACAAGGATCACTCAAGCTGTGATGTCAGATTGAGTGTTAAGGTCACTGCAAATAAGCATTTGATTTCTACCAATTACATGTATTTACCAGAATACAGGTGTTTCTGTCAGGCCAAAGGAAACGTGAGATTCAAATAGCCCCAGAATAGTTTGTACAGTTCTTGAATGTGTCAGCGAGAGAAGAATGGGCCAAAATGACTGAACTGTTCATCTAGAGATTTTGTGACCATAAAGACACACAGTTGTATAGTAATTAACATGGAAAGGATTGGCACTACCGTGAAATGTGGTTTTCAAACAGCATGAGTGGAGAAAGAACAGGATGAAAGAGAGAAACAAGAGTGAGAAACGTGAGACTGTGAAGCTGAAATACTAAAGCCTCAGGAAGAGTTCCTGGTTTTGACTTGTTCAAGTAACTGTAGACATCACCGTTCTTGGCAAATTATCTAAAGTCAGAAGACAGGTGAGCCACTGCACTCATTGATTTGTTGTTTATGAGTAGATTATGGAATAGTTTTTATTTTATAACTTTAATAGGTTTTCTGAGTCTTATTTACAAGTGTTGTGATGGTACCTTTCAAAGTTTTCAAAGAAATCAAATGTTTGCCAGTTTAAGCCAGTTTAAGTGCAACCAACTAAATAATATGTACTTATCAAATTCAGAATCTAGAAAAAGACTAAAGAGAATCTAGAAGAAGACTAAAAAAGATTACTGTGGGGACATAAAAGAGACTGACAGGAGATAAAGGAGGAATAAAAGAATGACTGAAGAGAATGAGAAAGAATGAGTAAGAAATGCAAACTAAGAGGTGGGATGTGTAGAGGATGGTGCGGTTTGTGGGGATTGCATGTGTGTATGTGTGTGTTCAGGTTGTGAGTCCCTTTGATCCTGTGTGTGTGTTGTCTCGGGTGGGTCGTGGGCCCCTGATCCAGCATGGTTCCCAGCAGATGGCCCTTTTGTTGGTGGAAAATAAAAATCCAATGAAAATGGTAATTATATAAAAAGCGTTCATAGCTGACAGCCTCTACAGAGGGGTCCTGTATCCTGGCACTGTGCCAGCGAGTGACAAACGCTTCCTTCTTTTCTTCTGCCCTCTCTGTTTCTTTCTTCCTCCCCTCTCCCTCTCCTTCTCCCACTCTCACACAATGCAAATCATAACTGTGAGTACGACATTAGAAGAATGCTGAACAAATTATTGCACTACCCCCTATGGATGGCTTGGTTCGTTGCCTTAGATACTCAGCATGAGAGAGAGAGAGAGAGAGAGAGAGAGAGAGAGCAAGAATAAGACAGCAGTTTGGCCGCGACACACTTGTAGCTGAAACACTACATGAGTATTAATATGCCGTAACAAATGACTGTGGGCAAGCTTAGCTTTTGCACTCGTGAATGTCATTGTACACCACATTCCACACACACACGGCGTCTGCTGGAGTGTGATAGGCAGCTAACGACCCAGAAGAAGACATATCAGAGCTTTCATGGCTTCACTGTCCCTCTCTCACTCCCTCTGATTGTTTCAGGTGTGATTAAAGTGTCTGAAGGTTCTTTGTCGGTCTTGGAAAAATGATACACCATAAATAAGGCAATGGGCTACCCAAAGTCAGTCAGGTGCCATCAACACTCGAACACAAAGGCACGGTGCAAAAACAACACCCACACATGTCAACATTATGTATGTTCTGAATATTGTGTGTTTTGTAACATCCACTTGTTGCATTCATGGGAAAGAAATAGTGCCTTTCTAAAAGGAAAACATTCTGGACTTCAGAAAAAGCCCGTTTAGAACCAGGCGTCCCAGACGCTGCTCCTGAATGATGTAACACATGGCTTAATAACCACCAGGTACTGTTTGTAGCCAGTTAACAGAGCTCTTAGAAATTCCACAGAATAATCAAACAAGTGGCTACTTTAATCTCCTTGTCTGCAGGAAAGAGAAGAACAGAGAACAGGGTCTCTCTCTCTCTCTCTCTCTCTCTCTCTCTCTCTCTCTCTCTCTCTCTTTCTCTGTGTGTGTGTGTGTGTGTGGGTCAGGGGGAGGGGGGTGCGGATACTGTTGCCAGTCGTTTTAGCGTGACCATTGGAGTCAGTGTGTTATCCTACACCAGTGCTGTTTATCACCCACTATAATTTTTTCTCTCCTTCGTTCTGTTCTTTTCATGTAATGTCATCTCTATGGGAACCGACAGCGCCCTGGAAATCATTTTCAAAACGACGTTATTTGTTGAAGGAGGTGGGGAGGAGGTGGAACGGGTGGGGGCCGGTGATCAGCGGCTGAAATATGTCTTTGGCTCTGAGCAGGACGTGGTGGCAGGGCCCTGCACAGAGCTGATGCATTAATAACCGCAGCTCCAGGACGAGGTAGGGGGTCGGGCCACCACTACACCCCGCAGACCCCAGCCTTTTGTGGGAGTCCGTTCGTCATAAAAGTGCCTCTTTATTGGTTCTTTTATCACACTCTGCCATGCCATGACACACACAAACACGCGCTCACACACGCTCACACACGCTCACACACGCTCACACATGCTCACACACGCTCACCCACTCATACTACCATGCCTGTTGTAGTTAGACTTCCCTCTAAGTATAAGGCTGTAGGAACAGAGGTAAGGGGGGGGCACGGGGGGGGGGGGGGGGGGGGGGGGCACAGGAAGCCCTTGGGTTCCTTCACAGGTTCCTTCACAGGTTCCTCCACAGGTTCCTCTGACACTTTGTCTGAGTTTGCTTTCCCACAGATAGCTCTTGCTGCAAGTCCCATCACCTCCACCAGCTGCACGTGCTCACGCAAAGAATCGTGGGCCGAAGGCAGACATTCATAACGGGACTTTTATTTGACGCAGTTGTCAGGTTTGATGGCGCCCAGCGCGGGCAGGCGACTGGTGGTAGTTGTGGTCTGCGTTAATCAGCGTCGCAGTTATGACATGGTGCGTCGGGCCAACTGTCAGGGCAGCGGCTGGCATCTGGCCGAGGCCAAGCCGTAAAAGCCCAGCTGGGTTTTAGCTCCTTGGGACGGGGACGAGGTTTAGTGGCCCAGGAGAGACCTGGCATCTGGGAGGCTGATTTTCACCCGACCGCCCCTTTCTGGTGTCATTCCCATTACGAGAGCACGTCTCTCCTCTTACAACCAGGTGAACAACTCTCCCAGCATGTCTGGCCTGATCACTCAACACTCACCACTGCTCAGTGCTGTGTGAAGTAATGCTTTTATTTACATCAGCTAGAAAGCTCCTGTACTTTCAAAATATTACTTCAAAATATTAATATTACTTACAGAGCTTGTTCACACTCGTTTGATGTTGACTTCTAATAATCAGCAGTGGTCCAGATTTATAAAACTCCTAACAGTAGCTGTGCCATGCTGCACAAAAAGTGATACACAGAATTCTTATTCATAAAGTTACCATGGTTAGTCACATAAAAATGTAAAGCATTTATAACTTTCACTGAAACAGGAACTGCATGTTTATGTTTGTGCTGTGTTGTTGACTTCAGTTCTTGTCTTAAATCGTGGCAGAATGCTGCAATCATGCGAATCGTTTGTGACATTCTGAGGTCCTAGTCATTCATTCATTTGTTTATTTATTCATTTATTTATTGTTTGCTTACCCCCTGGCACCAACATCTCTTTGGAGGACAGCAGATAACATCAGATTATATATAAATAAAAATATTCAACACTAACAGTAACTCACAGGAATCAAATGTGTGGCATGACAATGACATGTATGTTATTAGTGTTTAATAACACTGTTGGGTGAGGTTAGGTGTCTTGGTTGGTGGAAATCATACAAAATGATAGAGAATCTATGGTTTTAATTTTAAAAAGTCCCCATCAGATATTGGATATTATTTTCTGTGATGATTTCCAGTTATATATTAACCTTCCAGGATAATTTCCCTGGCAATAGCAGGGGTTAGTGAGCATGGGGCTTCTGTCCTGCATGGGTCCATGTTCATGATGCTGCCTTGCAGGCAGTGTGTGTGGGACAGTGGGATGCTGTGTCCCAAGGTGAAGCCAGTAAAGTCTCACACAGAGCTCCAGAACTGCTCCAGAACTGCTATGTGGGTGGCCGTGTTCACAGTGTAAGGACACAGTCATCAGGAGAGTTTAGGGAGCAGTGCCATCACGGCTCTGTTTGTTAGTCCCATTTACGCTGCGTGATATGGGACCTATAAATGACTTTATATTGAATCGGCTGGTGATTACTACTGTCTGTCGCTGTGAAGGTGGTTTTAAATGTTTGAGCTCAGATGTCCGTGCCAGGAGAGATCATAAGGTCTCTCTCCTATACTGATAAATAATATTGGCAGAAAGAGGTTTAAAGAATTTTGTTAATTTCAAAATAATTTCATAATAATGTGCTGTTTGTTTTATTTATGTATTCAATTAATTTAGGCAAGCAAAGATGATTGTAATATATCTTTTAGACTCATTGGTGATATTGATTGTAGAACTGAAGGTGATGAGCTACATGAACATATGACCTACATGTGTGATTTGTTTCTGTTTCCAAGTAGTAAAGATTCCATGTAGTAAAGTTTAGTGGAGATGTGTTGACTTGCAGTTGTACTCCTGACTCAAATATTTCTACATGATATCAAGGAGTAGTTGGTAATCTGGATCATCTTTCAGATACTGATATATTGTAGTTGGCTTAATAGTCAGTATGTGCAAAAACTTGGTGCTTCAAGTTTTCCTTTACTTTTTTGAAGTAGCGGTTTAGATTCCAGTAACATTTTGTTATTGAAGAGTCCAGTGATGCGAACCAGCTTGTGGGTAGAAGAGGGTTCTTGGTGAATAAGTAATTCATTCTGGAGAGGACTTACATTTGTATATGTGCTATTCTGTCAAGCAGTGATATAGGTAAGTTCATCCAGTGGTGGTGTTCTGTTGGGTTCAGTAATGGCTTAACATTAGAAACAAAGAGTTTTGAGGGTTAGGGAGACATGGAGATACCTGTTAATAAGGAGAACTCCTCCAGTTCACTAGACATTAACAATGACTAGACATTCTGTAAAATCTGAGTGCTATCGTCTCCTGAAGAGAATTGGATGGGTGAGAGTGAGATCCTGTAATAATAACTATACATCATCTGCATAGAGAGCATTTCGTGAAATTAGATCTTTCTGTTCTGTTCAGTTGCTCTGATTGCTGGTAGTAGTTCTATTAGTGCAGCAGACAGAGGTCGTGGAGAATGTGTAGGGGGGAATTCTGGGAGGTGAGCCCCTTAGTGCTGATTGGTGGTCTTCTTATCCAAGGAAGACATGTCATTCCAATGCCACGTTTCTTCTGTTATCAAAATACATTTCCAGTTGTCTCTGTCAAATGATAATTATGACATCAACATTGTTTTGTCGGCTCATGAAAATCAAGCTGAATTGTCTGTGCAGGTTAGTAAAAGAGCACGATCCTTTAATGAATCTGATCCGAGTGGGGAATTAGTGTTGTGACAGTTTTGATTCGCTTGGCCAGTGCTTTATGAGATCTTTGTTAGTAAGTGATATAGGGCAGTAACAGAAGTGTTGGGTTATTGCCAGGACTGTGCATTACTGAATATGAATAAGGACTGTATTCATATGATGTGAAATTTTTAAGTTGTGCTCCGTAGTTTGTCTCATGTTTAAAGCTAAGGGGAGATAATATGACAGAAATGTTTACAGAATTCTGCAGGGAAGCCATCTGCAACAGGGGATTTATTGTTGGGCCTGTTAAATAAATTTGTCAATTTGCTAAATGAGTATGGGAATTTTATTGATGACTTGCATGTGTGATCAAACATTGTAAGAGAAAAGATTATCCAGTCTACATCAGCTGACATCTACTGTTGGACAGGATCAAGTGGTGTTGTCGCTGAGTTGTTTTCTGTTGTGAATCGCCAACATTATATGCAAATGAGCCCAAAATGGCAGCACCATATATCATGAAAACAGTAAAATACACCAGCAATCCACATGAATGAGGACAGGTGTTACCATGGCACTATTTGCCGTTAATGTCACATTAATCTGGCAGTAGGTTTTATGAATTTGGCCCAGTGCCTCTTAAATTCAGTTCAGTCCCATAAACCCCAAGGGATTCTGTACTAACCAACCCATTCAGTTCAGTGTGTAAGTTATTAATGTATTTATGATCATGATGATGGTGTGTGTTTTATTTCTGTTTGTGTGTTTCTATGTGTAGGTCTGTGTGTGCATGTTTCTGTGTTTAGGTGTTTGGATACTTGTGCGTGTGTGTGTGTGTGTGTGTGTGTGTGTGTGTGTGTGTGTGTGTGTGTGTGTGTGTGTGTGTGTGTGTGTGCACGCTCGTGTGTGTGTGTGTGTGCACGCTCGTGTGTGTGTGTGTGTGTGTGTGTGTGTGTGTGCGTGTGTGTGTGTGTGTGTGTGTGTGTGTGTGTGTGTGTGTGCACTGCAGCTGCTGGAGCCCGTTCACTGAAGTCGAATCCGTGCAGATCAAATGATGAATGGTGGAGTTTGACACTATGGCTACGTTGTGTTAATTGGATTATTCACACACAATAGCAGTGGTGAACAGGCACTAGCATGCACACAGCTTAGCACTCTGTGTCTGTGGGGGTGGGCACACTTGGTGACAGACTTGGTGACAGTAATAACAAACTCCGACAGTGGATATTCAAAACTGCTAAAAATGTCTTTAAAACTTTAACTCACATAATTTAACATGGAAAAACCTTCATAGCCTTTACTACTTCGCTTGTGTCTTGATCCAGTTGCCTTTGGTGAGGACGGAGCTCTCTGTGTTGGGTGTGCTGGGTGTGCTTGGTGTGCGGGGTGATTT
Source organism: Brachyhypopomus gauderio (assembly GCF_052324685.1). Taxonomy (NCBI): domain Eukaryota; kingdom Metazoa; phylum Chordata; class Actinopteri; order Gymnotiformes; family Hypopomidae; genus Brachyhypopomus; species Brachyhypopomus gauderio. Next base: position 16,985,609 of record NC_135211.1, on the reverse strand, counting down.
GGGTGTTCCGGGTGAGTTGGGAGTGCTGGGTGTGTTGGACGTATTTGGTGTGTTGGGTGTGTTGGATGTATTTGGTGTGTTGGGTGAACTGGGTGTGTTGGACGTATTTGGTGTGTTGGGTGTGTTGGATGTATTTGGTGTGTTGGGTGTGTTAGACGTATTTGGTGTGTTGGGTGTTATGGGTGTGTTGGACGTATTTGATGTGTTGGGTGTGTTGGATGTATTTGGTGTGTTGGGTGTGTTTGGTGTGCTGGGTGTGTTGGATGTATTTGGTGTGCTGGGTGTGTTGGGTGTGTTTGGTGTGCTGGGTGTGTTGGACGTATTTGGTGTGCTGGGTGTGTTGGGTGTGTTTGGTGTGTTGGGTGTATTTGGTGTGTTTGGTGTGCTGGGTGTGTTGGACGTATTTGGTGTGCTGGGTGTGTTTGGTGTGCTGGTGCGTGTTGGGCTCTGTCATGCGTCCTCTCTCCCAGGTGGCACAGACGGCCCTTGTAGTTTCTCCAAGAATTTCGCTCTTTTATTTTTGCCTGTAAAACTTTTAACACAGAGTGATTTTTAACATTGGATTAATATGTAAATGTCTGTGAGGCTCTGTCTTCTGTTATTGCTCCTATGACACTTTTACGAGTTTGATTTTGAAAATGAACAAAACCCAAGGGATATAAAAAAGTGATGTATTAAAGGGACCAAGATCTAAATTTTTCTGTCCAAACACTAAAATCAGACAACTTACCAACACAATCAATTGTGTAAACTTTTTTTTTCCATTTTACCATTTGATGTCAGTTTGAAAGATTTTACATGGAAACCATAATACAGTACCTGAGAAACAGGAGATATATAGCTTACTGTATGTCACCGAAAGCTTGTTCTGTTAGGGACCCTGTTCTGTTAGGGACCCTGTTCTGTTAGGGACCCTGTTCTGTTAGGGACCCTGCTCTGTTAGGGACCCTGTTCTGTTAGGGACCCTGCTCTGTTAGGGACCCTGCTCTGTTAGGATCACTGTTCATTTGAGTGGAGAATCCCTGACTAAAAGTTAAGGGGAAAAGGGGAATTTTTCTCAACACGTGTGGAGTGACAGGGCCCAATATGCCTCCAATGTGCAGTGACAGGGGCCCAGTTTGCCTCCAGTGTGCAGTGACAGGGGCCCAGTTTGCCTCCAGTGTGCAGTGACAGGGGCCCGGTGTGCAGTAACAGGGGCCCAGTGTGCAGTGACAAGGGCCCAGTGTGCAGTGACAGGGGCCCGGTGTGCAGTGACAGGGGCCTGGTGTGCAGTGACAGGGGCCCGGTGTGCCTGCGTGTCTGTCTGCTCTCCAAAGTGCATACATTCAGTGGAAAATTCCCTCAGATTGTTTTTTTATTAGGCTGAAGTTCCCAGGAGCCCAGGAGCCAATAAAAACCAACCCAGATAAAAGAGGGAGAAGGGGTGGGGGAGATAGAGAGAAACAGCGATAGAGAGAGAGAGAGAGTGAGGGAGAGAAAGTGGGAGAAAGAGGGAGAGGGAGAGTGTGAGTGAGTAAAACTGATCAGAAAAGAATGAAAGATGTAAAAAAAATGTTTCACATTATCTCATAAACTTCTACACACTACAACAGCAGCGACCTGTGCTAGAGTCTGAAGAGCAAGAAAAGAGTTAGAAAGAGAGCGTAAGGGAGATGGAGAGTGAAGGAGAGACATAGAGAGAGAGAAAGAGAGAGAGGAGATGGATGGGAAAAGTTTTTTTTACCAGAATCTCCCCACAGTCTTGTTCCTTGCATATTTAAATGACCTTTTTCTGTGGTTTCTTTTGAAATTCATTTTTTGGTGGTGGGTGGGGGGGCAGACAGGGCTTAAAACTCGTAAAGAAGAATCACCAGCTCCATCTAACCCCCGCTACTCCCACCAACCTACCCACCAATATACCCAAACACCCCCACGCCCCCACCAACCGACCCTCCCACCCACCAACCCACCAAAACATCCAACCCCCCCCGTCCTACTCTCCCATGCTGTTGCGTGTGTACGGATCTCTCCGGCTGCGTCCACTCGTAAATGGCAGGCCGGAGAGACACGCTACTACCCGAGTCTGTGAGGATAAACAAACCGGAGTGTTCAGTGCTCACTTTACGGGCTGTCCGAGGATTCCTGGCGTCCATCACGAGCCCGGAGCAGTCACTCGGGCTCCGAAACAATTTACGCAATCGCAAGGACACACTAGATGCACACACACACACACACACACACACACCCACCCACCCACGTACAGAGTCTATCTCACAGAGTATAGCAACATGCAATAAATGGGCAAATGAATAACTCAATAAATGAAGCTTTGCTTTCTCTGCGCGTATATGGGGTTTCTCGGCAGGGCCATCTGGAGCGTTTCCTTTCAGGACTCTCCTCATCCCACAGATGCTGCTTTTGTGGTGCCCTCCAAATCTTAATAAGCAGTTAAAATATTTACTGAGTCCCTTTTCTGCTCCCCCAGTGACATTCCGTCTTTCCAGCTTTCTTTTCTCTCTCTTTCTTTTCTCTCTTTCTCTCTCTTTCTTCTCTCTCTCTCTCTTTTGCATCATTATTATTATTTATACCTTTTCAGACTCTAAGAATCGGGGATGTCCACTAAATGTGATTGATTGGGCTTAAAAATGGCCATTATTGCCATCAAGGTCCACATGTCAGCTGTAGCTTTTGTCCGAGCTCTGTATCCCTAAGCTAACCAGTGATCCATGAGTGGGGGGGAGCTGGTCTGAATGAAATGGCTGGTTCTCTATGGATTCAAAATACAGACAGAAAGAGCACAGGGAGATAAAGAAGGAAGGAGCTTGAAAAGGGAGCAAAGGATTGAGACTTTTCTTCTTCATGTTAAGAACCAAAAAGGTTTGTGAGAGTACGATTAATAACTCGTACTAACTAATCAAAATTCGTCCCGACGATGAGCTTGGTGCGTTATCCCTCTCCCCTCCCCCCACCTCTCTTTTTCTCTTTTTGGTGTGTATTCTTGTATTCATGTGGTCTACACTGAATACCTAATTAAATTTGCTCTACACTTGGAAAGAAGGAACGCACTTGGTTAGGCTGCTTGGGTGATGTACTTGTTGTTATTTTATTATTGTATTTTAGCAAGTGTATAGTGCAAAGAATTATGAAGGCGGAGAGAGAGAGAGAGAGAGAGAGAGAGAGAGAGAGAGACCTTCTCTTTGAGACATGGAGACATGCACTACTTCCAGCAGGTGTTAAAAACAGAGAGAGACTGAGTAATGGGGAAAGACATGCATTGAGTAAGGTGTGTGTGTGAGAGAGGGAGACAGAGGATATGGTAATATCCCAAACCACGCTCGCCCTCTCTCTCTGTCACAGGCGTTATTGTTAAACAGTAGTCCATGCTGTGCACTAAGTCGTGTTGATATGAGTGAGGTCCTTTTTGCAGGCTGAGTTTGTGGTCGTGTGTGTTGAGCAGACGGCCCCCAGGGTCTGTGTTGTAGGCATGGCAGACGTGATGGGCTTTTGCACAACAGCACTGACCACGCTGTGCATATTGAGAGCACTTAACACATTTTACTAACATTTATCACAGTGAAGTCATGGGAAAGGTACACAGACAAGCATGAGCGCTCCTAACCTAATGGCTTATGGCTAATTTACACACACACACACACACACACACACACACACACACACACACACACACACACACGCACACACTATGCATTTCTATGAGTTTCTCTTCCCGAACGTTAAAAGCACGCACATCTGCTCATTGCAACAGTGTGTGTGTGTGTGTGTGTGTGTGTGTGTGCGTGTGTGTGTGTGTGTGTGCGTGTGTTGTTAAGTCACTCTGAAAGCCCCATTAAGACATATGTTTTAGGGCCATTGTTCAATCAGAAAGGGGTCATTTCATCTCAGTGATTTCCTCTTGATAAACACCAGCTCCATTATCTGAGACTCCTCCAGAGATGTGGGATATGTGGGAATAATACGCTTAGAACATCCACTGCAAACTCCTTTTATTAGTGAAAATTAAAACCCTTAACAGCAAACATTAAAAAAGAGTCAGGTCTGAATTTGGCTGAATGAAGTCCAGTCCGTGTGTGTTGTCTACACCAGGCTCACTTCACTCTCGAAAGTCCTGTGATGTGTGGCAGGGAAGGCAGCAGTGTTGCATCCTGGGTAGGCGGGGGAGGCACGTTTCCACTGACCTACACGTTTGGCTTGCTGCACTTGTGTTTTAATGTGCATATTTCATAACCAGGTTCAGCACGTCTGTGTGGAGCCTGTATTCCCCTGAAACGCTTCACTGAATAACATTGTCTTTATCATTTCTGAATCAAGGCCATGAGTGGGTTGACTTGGTAATTATTAATAAGGATATTTTCCATTTTATTTGCACTTTGTAATTTGTTTTAAAATTGTTTATCGCACTTTGAACTGTGCGTAACTCGAGCCTGTGCCAGTCGAGGACTGTAACAGAACTCTCTTTAGCTAATCTGTTTCAAAGGTCACAGCAGTACATCAAATAATCTGTGGTCGAAGAGTTCATCAAGCACTGGAATCGTGTGTAAAAGCACATTTTCTGTTTGGAGATAACCCGATATAACATAGTGTCCACTGCCAAATGGACACGTGGATTTCTGACCTATTGATTACTAGCAGATGTAAGCCAACCAGAGGTTTGTTATCTTACTTGTGCCATAAGGTAGCCTTTTTATTATAATTTACATCATAAATGCCTAATGTTACAACTTAAAAAATGTAACTGCAGCTATGATACATCTAATGTGTTCTGCGGTGTTTGTATTCAGGTATGTGTTCCTATAATATTCCAGTAGATTTGTGGTACTGCTTATACAAACACAACAGGACGGACACTGATCCCTGATCAGCCTCTACGTACACGCTCCATCATTAGGATCTTAAAGGCACAACATCTACATCTGTAGTCTTGGCCTCAGAGATGG
>NC_135211.1:16975675-16978175 GCF_052324685.1 Brachyhypopomus gauderio | reverse complement strand
GGGCATTGTTACTCTTCCTGCACTCACGGACGTAATTTGGGACGGGGGGGATATGTCCCCCACACTTTTTCAAAAGCCGGTTTTGGTCCGCCCCAGTTTTTACGGTTAAAACCAAATATTTAAATAGCGACGAATGCATGTCCCACCCCAGTTTTGAAATCAAAATTACGTCCATGCCTGCACTGGTCATCCTCATCACCCCAGCAGACCTCATCACCCCAGCAGACCTCATCACCCCAACAGACTTCAGCACCCCAGCAGACCTCATAACCCCAGCAGACTTCAGCACCCCAGCAGACCTCATCACCCCAACAGACTTCAGCACCCCAGCAGACCTCATCACCCCAGCAGACTTCAGCACCCCAGCAGACCTCATCACCCCAACAGACCTCATCACCCCAGCAGACCTCATCACCCCAACAGACTTCAGCACCCCAGCAGACCTCAACACCTCAACAGACCTTATCACCTCTGCAGAACTCAACACCCCAACAGACCTCATCACCCCAACAGACTTCAGCACCCCAGCAGACCTCAACAGACCTCATCAGCTCTGCAGAACTCAAAACCTCAACAGACCTCATCACCCCAGCAGACCTCATCACCCCAACAGACCTCATCGCCCCAACAGACTTCAGCACCCCAGCAGACCTCAACACCCCAGCAGCCCTCATCACCCCAACAGACCTCATCACCCCAGCAGACCAGCAGACCTCAACACCCCAACAGACCTCATCACCCCAGCAGACCTCATCACCCCAGCAGACCAGCAGACCTCATCACCCCAACAGACCTGATCACCCCAGCAGACCTCATCACCTCTGCAGACCTCAACACCCCAACATACCTCATCACCCCAGCAGACCTCATCACCCTAACAGACCTCATCACCCCAACAGACCTCATCACCCTAACAGACCTCATCACCCCAGCAGACCAGCAGACCTCAACACCCCAACAGACCTCATCACCCCAGCAGACCTCATAACCCCAGCAGACTTCAGCACCCCAGCAGACCTCATCACCCCAACAGACTTCAGCACCCCAGCAGACCTCATCACCCCAGCAGACCTAATCGCCCCAACAGACTTCAGCACCCCAGCAGACCTCAACACCTCAACAGACCTCATCACCTCTGCAGAACTCAACACCTCAACAGACCTCATCACCCCAGCAGACCTCATCACCCCAACAGACCTCATCACCCCAACAGACCTCATCACCCCAGCAGACCTCATCACCTCTGCAGACCTCATAACCCCAGCAGACCTCATCACCCCAACAGACCAGCAGACCTCAACACCCCAACAGACCTCAGCACCCCAACAGACCTCATCACCTCTGCAGACCTCATCACCCCAGCAGACCTCATCACCCCAACAGACCTCATCACCCCAGCAGACCAGCAGACCTCAACACCCCAACAGACCTCATCACCCCAGCAGACCAGCAGACCTCAACACCTCAACAGACCTCATCACCTCTGCAGAACTCAACACCTCAACAGACCTCATCACCCCAGCAGACCTCATCACCCCAGCAGACCTCATCACCCCAACAGACCTCATCACCCCAGCAGACCTCATCACCTCTGCAGACCTCATAACCCCAGCAGACCTCATCACCCCAACAGACCAGCAGACCTCAACACCCCAACAGACCTCAGCACCCCAACAGACCTCATCACCTCTGCAGACCTCATCACCCCAGCAGACCTCATCACCCCAACAGACCTCATCACCCCAGCAGACCAGCAGACCTCAACACCCCAACAGACCTCATCACCCCAGCAGACCTCATCACCCCAACAGACCTCATCACCCCAGCAGACCTCATCACCCCAACAGACCTCATCACCCCAACAGACCTCATCACCCCAGCAGACCTCATCACCTCAACAGACCTCATCACCCCAGCAGACCTCATCACCCCAACAGACCTCATCACCCCAACAGACCTCATCACCCCAGCAGACCTCATCACCCCAGCAGACCTCATCACCCCAACAGACCAGCAGACCTCAACACCCCAACAGACCTCAGCACCCCAACAGACCTCATCACCCCAGCAGACTTCAACACCTCAACAGACCTTATCACCTCTGCAGAACTCAACACCCCAACAGACCTCATCACCCCAGCAGACCTCATCACCCCAACAGACCTCATCACCCCAGCAGACCAGCAGACCTCAACACCCCAACAGACCTCATCACCCCAACAGACCTCATCACCTCTGCAGACCTCATCACCCCAGCAGACCTCATCACCCCAACAGACCTCATCACCCCAGCAGACCAGCAGACCTCAACACCCCAACATACCTCATCACCCCAGCAGACCTCATCACCCCAGCAGACCTCATCACCCCAACAGACCTCATCACCCCAGCAGACCTCATCACCTCAACAGACCTCATCACCCCAATAGACCTCATCACCCCAGCAGACCTCATCACCCCAACAGACCTCAGCTCCCCAGCAGACCTCATCACCTCAACA
>NC_135211.1:16955675-16963175 GCF_052324685.1 Brachyhypopomus gauderio | reverse complement strand
AGTGTCTGTGTTGGGGGGTCAGGTCCTACTAAACGCGACTGCTTCCCGTGTCCGGACGGGGCTGGAGCTGCACCTTCTCACACGTTTGATTTGGGATAAATTATTCAGTGGTCTGATTGGTCTTTTGGTGTCTCTGGGAATAGACGCTACTGCCATATGTATTTATATTGCACTGAGGTCAAGGCCCTAGGAGTTAACTTCACAACTCCAGGTTCTACAGGTTCTCCAGGTTCACCAGGTCCGTCAGGTTCACCAGGTTCTTCAAGTTCACCAGTGAGCCCTCAAATCAAATACTAATCTATTCAACTAAAACAATTGCCATCTTTTGTGCATATTTTGGTAGTATACTATGGTATGATTTATAATGTGTGCTAAAAATGTTTTTGCTACTGATTAGAACTTATAACCCATCATGGCAAAAGGCCAGAGCATGCACTGGTCTTACTGGCATGATCCTGTAAGGAGTATGCATATATATATAAGTGATCTTATCTGTTATCTTTGACTACACGGCCACTGCAGAATCTGTTTTGTTGATCGAAACTGTGTGTGTGTGTGTGTGTGTGTGTGGTCACATGTCGGTATGTGTGTCTGTGCCAGATGTGCTTAGGTGTGAAATTAAGATTTGCAAGCAAGGCTGCTGTAAGTCTGTTTCGATACTGAATGTAGTTTGTGCTGTCCTGGACAGAAATGCAGTGTGGAAATACCTTTAAAAATTCCACGTCGTTTAAAACTAGACGGATCTGTGTCCAGGGAACCATTCTCAATACGGCACTTTCAGGCACTCTGGGTCTGATATGCTGTGATATGCTGATTCCCACAGTCAAGAAAGCGCGCAGTAATTTTCGCCTTAATGAGAGCCAGACTCATTTAACATATTGATTATGCACAGCTAATATGCAATACTGCCGATCGAAGGGAGAGTCGTTTCCAATTTACTCATCACAGCACCGTACTAATGACGCCGGGCTCGATTTATTAAAACATACGAAAAACTCCTCAGTTTAACGAGGAAAGAATTATTCTGTACATACCGACTTATTGAATCAAAGTGTGAATTATATCCTTGTGGAGAGGGATAGTGTGTGTGTGTGTGTGTGTGTGTGTGTGTGTGTGTGTGTGTGTGTGTGTGTGTGTGTGTGTGTGTGTGTGTGTGTGTGTGCACATGGAAGAGACAAAGCATACATATGACAATCCAGTATAATCCACCATTCATCTCCACTTCAACAAAACCCTTGACCGGAGCAACTGAATCCTGCGCTCTCAGCACCATTCCAGTCTATCTAGACTTCACCTGCAGGTCTGCCTACAGTGTGTACCTGCAGGTCTGTCTATTGTGTGTACCTGCAGGTCTGTCTATAGCACACCTCAATCCTGGGAGGGAGAGAGTGTGTGTGAGGGCAGAGGGAGAGAGTGTGTGTGGGGACAGAGGGAGAGAGAGTGTGTGGGGACAGAGGGAGAGAGTGTGTGTGAGGGCAGAGGGAGAGAGTGTGTGTGGGGACAGAGGGAGAGAGAGTGTGTGGGGACAGAGGGAGAGAGTGTGTGGGGACAGAGGGAGAGAGTGTGTGTGGGGACAGAGGGAGAGAGTGTGTGTGGGGACAGAGGGAGAGAGTGTGTGTGGGGACAGAGGGAGAGAGTGTGTGTGGGGACAGAGGGAGAGAGTGTGTGTGGGGACAGAGGGAGAGAGTGTGTGGGGACAGAGGGAGAGAGTGTGTGTGGGGACAGAGGGAGAGAGTGTGTGTGGGGACAGAGGGAGAGAGTGTGTGTGGGGACAGAGGGAGAGAGTGTGTGTGGGGACAGAGGGAGAGAGTGTGTGTGGGGACAGAGGGAGAGAGAGTGTGTGGGGACAGAGGGAGAGAGTGTGTGTGGGGACAGAGGGAGAGAGTGTGTGTGGGGACAGAGGGAGAGAGTGTGTGTGAGGACAGAGGGAGAGAGAGTGTGTGAGGACAGAGGGAGAGAGTGTGTGTGAGGACAGAGGGAGAGAGTGTGTGTGGGGACAGAGGGAGAGAGTGTGTGTGGGGACAGAGGGAGAGAGTGTGTGTGAGGACAGAGGGAGAGAGAGTGTGTGGGGACAGAGGGAGAGAGAGTGTGTGAGGGCAGAGGGAGAGAGAGTGTGTATGAGGGCAGAGGGAGAGAGAGTGTGTATGAGGGCAGAGGGAGAGAGTGTGTGTGGGGACAGAGGGAGAGAGTGTGTGTGAGGGCAGAGGGAGAGAGAGTGTGTATGAGGGCAGAGGGAGAGAGTGTGTGTGGGGACAGAGGGAGAGAGTGTGTGTGAGGGCAGAGGGAGAGAGTGTGTGTGAGGGCAGAGGGAGAGAGAGTGTGTATGAGGGCAGAGGGAGAGAGTGTGTGAGGGCAGAGGGAGAGAGTGTGTGTGAGGACAGAGAGAAAGAGAGTGCGTGAGGGCAGAAAGAGAGACAGAGTGTGTGTGAGGACAGAGGGAGAGACAGAGTGTGTGAAATGGCTTCTTTGCTCTCAGTTCTGAAGTCTTACTTTTTTTGACTTTTTTTCTTTTTTGCTCTCTTTGGAAAGAAACTCTGAGTGTCTGTCTGGTTGTCAAACCTCTGCCTCTAATTACCGAGCAAGAGCAATTACAAGTGAGAGAAAGTGGCGGAGTTAGAGGAGCACACCACAGTGTAGAGGCTTGATTTCTTTTCTCTTGATGTTACCTGGGTTTCCACTGATGTAAGGTGCAAATAATCCCATCAAAGAGAACAATGGCCATCCACCTGACTACGAACCCTCCTCTGCTCTCATTTCACCAATTACACACAGCTAAGTCCTCTCTCTCTCTACCTCCCTCTATCTTTCTCTCTCACTCCCTCTCTCTCTCTCTCTCCATCTTTCTTTCTCTCTCCCACACAAGCACTTATGCAGTGTTCCTCGAAACTCAGCCAGTCCCTCCATGAACATCTTCTTCATTCCATCTCCAATTTGTTTGGTTCCCGTTCTTTCCACCTCGGTTGCTTGTGTTGGGTCCTCCATAATCCCCCACAATGCACCACCCCCCCCCCCCCCTTGTGCACGCCTGTCACTGCGGTCCCCACTGGACTCTGCACACCAGGCTTCTGCACTCAGTCAATCAAACCTCCGTGTGAACAGGAAACCCTGCGGAGACCTGAACCTCCTATTCTATTGGACAGAAACTAAGTAAACATTGTACAACTCAACAAGTACATAATATTTACTTAGAAAGAAATGTACAAGTAAGCCTGCTCTGCTGTTATAGCTTTTAAATGTACTCAGGACATATTCGTCATGTTTGTATGTATGTGCCACTGGGTGCTCATGTATGTGCTGATGTCATTAGCTTTGAGAGAGCCAGTTGCTCCGGCAATGGAATGACCCTTGAGATCAGAGGTTAAGCTCTCTCTCAGTTGAGTTGTCAACACAGCAGGTCCATTGTGTTTGGTTGGGGCTGTGGTTGTTTCCGTGTATGTGAGTGTGTGTGTGTGTGTGTGTGTGTGTGTGTGTGGTGTGTGTGTGTGTGTGTGTGTGTGTGTGTGTGTGTGTGTGAGTGTGTGTGTCAGGGGCTAAATGTTTTATTTGATATGATCCGTAGGGTAGTGTGTCACGCATCCCCCTCCTCCCCCAACCCTTTCTGCCTGGTGAAGTATTCCTCAGATCTTGTCTGAGTGACCCCTGCTGTGGAGACAAGCACTTGCTTGTACACACCCCTGCATGTACATGACACACACTGGTGTGTTCACACAGATATGCCAGATAACCCAAATAGCCATGAAAATATCCAGTCTTTGGAAGTTACACACATCCATGAAGTATCAATTATTCCTGAACACGATGCAGACGGCCCTCTCAAGCAGAATTACCAGCGTCACAGACAATATCAGTGCAAGTCGGCACCCTACTGAATCAAATTAAATATAGTCACAGAGTGGGATGCAGTGTGATGATCATGTCTGATTACTGCACACAGAATGTCTCTATTAAACTCTTACAAAGGGCCCTTCGTCCTGACCACCTGCCGAGTAGACGCTGTCTGGACATAGTAACCCCCACTGAAGAGGAAAAAGAAAAATGTCTCAGTGAACAGTGGGCTCTAAATGTTTCACACACACACACACACACACACACACACACACACACACACACACACATTCAAACATGCAAGAATGTCACAAGAATGTGAACTACAAGCAGTGTCACTGCCTGTATAGTGTCACCGCTTGTATAGTGTCACTGCTTGTACAGTGTAACCGATTGTACAGTGTCACTGCCTGTACAGTGTCACCGATTGTAGTGTCACCGCCTGTACAGTGTCACTGCTTGTACAATGTCACCACTTGTACAGTGTCACTGCCTGAACAGTGTCATTGATTGTACAGTGTCACTGCCTGTACAGTATCACTGCTTGTACAGTGTCACTGCCTGTACAGTGTCACCGCTTGTACAGTGTCACCGCCTGTACAGTGTCATTGATTGTACAGTGTCACCGCTTGTACAGTGTCACCGCCTGTACAGTGTCATTGATTGTACAGTGTCACCGCTTGTACAGTGTCACCGCCTGTACAGTGTCATTGATTGTACAGTGTCACCGCTTGTACAGTGTCACCGCCTGTACAGTGTCATTGATTGTACAGTGTCACCGCTTGTACAGTGTCACCGCCTGTACAGTGTGCCCTCCTGTATACAAAGCCATTACCTTTGCACCACTGCACCACTTTGCACCAGGTCTGTTTCAAGGCTTTGCTCTACACACTTAACCCTACAGGCACTGACATGAATTCAGCATTACAGCTACTGACGTGATTAACATTACAGTTAATGAAGTGTTTAAACACTGCATCCTGACATGCTTTGCATTGCAGCTACTGACATGTTCAACATACAGAGAATCAAAATGATGTACTCTCCTTCCCAAACTCCAACACGAAAGTACCCTGAGAAGTAAAAATAAAATGATAAATAATAAGAGAATGAAGACAATAACTGTACAAGGTCACAGATTAGACATACGTGTGACAAGAGACACAAAACAGGACAACAGTGAAATACAAGGGTAGTGAAGTGGTGAGATGGGGGATTAAGAGGGAATAACAGTACCAGTGTAACAACATGTATAAACAATAGTGCAACATAGTAGCTTATAGCTGGTAAGTGATCAAGTGAGTGCAGTTCAAACACAGTGGTAGGAGGAATTAAAGAGGGTAAGAAAGTGCAATGTGAGCAGTAGGGCATGTATGAGGTGTGTGAGTGCATAACAGTTCTTGAAAAGTACTGTTACTAAGTTTCAGTACTGTGTTGATCAGAATGCTGTATGAGTATGTGCTGGGGTTAGAAGGGGGAGGGGGGTAAAGCTGGGAGAGAGTTCAGCATCCTCACAGTCTGGTGGGTGTAGCTGTCCTTCACTCTGGTGGGTGTAGCTGTCCTTCAGTCTGGTGGGTGTAGCTGTCCTTCAGTCTGGTGGGTGTAGCTGTCCTTCAGTCTGGTGGGTGTAGCTGTCCTTCACTCTGGTGGGTGTAGCTGTCCTTCAGTCTGGTGTGTGTAGCTGTCCTTCAGTCTGGTGGGTGTAGCTGTCCTTCACTCTGGTGGGTGTAGCTGTCCTTCAGTCTGGTGGGTGTAGTTGTCCTTCAGTCTGGTGGGTGTAGCTGTCCTTCAGTCTGGTGGGTGTAGCTGTCCTTCAGTCTGGTGGGTGTAGTTGTCCTTCAGTCTGGTGGGTGTAGCTGTCCTTCAAGTCGGGTGGGTGTAGTTGTCCTTCACTCTGGTGGGTGTAGTTGTCCTTCAGTTTGGTGGATGTAGCTGTCCTTCAGTCTGGTGGATGTAGCTGTCCTTCAGTTTGGTGGGTGTAGCTGTCCTTCAGTCTGGTGGGTGTAGCTGTCCTTCAGTCTGGTGGGTGTAGCTGTCCTTCAGTCTGGTGGATGTAGCTGTCCTTCAGTTTGGTGGGTGTAGCTGTCCTTCAGTTTGGTGGGTGTAGCTGTCCTTCAGTCTGGTGGGTGTAGCTGTCCTTCAGTCTGGTGGACGTAGCTGTCCTTCAGTCTGGTGGGTGTAGCTGTCCTTCAGTTTGGTGGGTGTAGCTGTCCTTCAGTTTGGTGGGTGTAGCTGTCCTTCAGTCTGGTGGGTGTAGCTGTCCTTCAGTCTGGTGGACGTAGCTGTCCTTCAGGAAAACAGAAAAGTGTTTGTAGCTCTACACCACAGCTTCAGTTTTAACTACAGTGTTTTGTATACACTTCTGATTTACACTCACCTAACATACTACAGTATACACTTCTGATTTACACTCACCTAACATACTATAGTATACACTTCTGATTTACACTCACCTAACATACTACAGTATACACTTCTGATTTACACTCACCTAACATACTATAGTATACACTTCTGATTTACACTCACCTAACATACTACAGTACACACTTCTGATTTACACTCACCTAACATACTACAGTATACACTTCTGATTTACACTCACCTAACATACTATAGTATACACTCCCAATTCTTACAAATCACACCATAATTCTGCTGTTGTGCTGGTTGTTCATCTGTCATAGCACAGTAGACATTTCCTGGCGGAAGATCAACTCTCACAGTTCTGAGGAGCATTGCCCTGTCACTTCGTATCACACTGTGAACCACTGTGTCTACTTAAATAACAGAGGACACTTTTTCATCAAGTACTTGCACTATATTTCATGCTATAAATGACCCATTTGTGTTCACTGTTCAGGCATCACTTTGTTTCTGTTCGACTGCATCTCGCCTCTTTAATTGACACCTCCGTCCTCTCCGCTCTGTCTGAGCTGATCACGGTTGTGCTGTCGGGAGGTGACTCCTCTTGACATGTTAATTTCATAGCTGTATGAAATCACGCCTGCATTCTTGGGCCAGAGCAGGGCTCCAGCGAGGCCAACGCCAGCATAAGTTGTACTCCAGAGTTTCATGTGAACGTTTAGGACTATATACAGTACAGGTCAGTGTAGGTGTTCGTGACACGTATAAATTCCCATGACATTTACCAAAGTCACATGGTAGGAATTGTGTTGACTTTTTCTTTATGAGCTTGATCCATGAAATCTAACCAAAATTCTGTTTATGAGGTGTTATGGGAAGATTCTTTAAAATTATAGTAATTTTATTCTTTATTATTAAATTTCACACCTTGTTGGACATTCAAATTCTATTCATTTTTTGTTTTGTTTTGTTTTTTCTGTTGACAAAACCATCCCAAGCTCTCTTGCATTCAATCAACCAAGGACCTAACAAAGTCCTTCTGTTCTGCCACAGTTAAATGAACCCATTGTCTCGTTTCAGTCACTAATCTTGCCAGCTACGTCTGTCATGGCCGATAATTTGATAGGTTTTCACACTTGCGTTTTGCCAAAGTTTCCTGCTCCTGCCCCCATGAGAGCATGCCAAGGGGTGTTGCCCCCCTGAGACCATGCCAAGGGGTGTTAACAACCATAGCTCCAGTCTCTGTTGGCTCCAACCAGCTCCAGGGAAGAAGGAAGTTCACTTCACCTCTTTCAAATTGTCTGGTTT
>NC_135211.1:16935675-16948175 GCF_052324685.1 Brachyhypopomus gauderio | reverse complement strand
ATAAAAACATTAAAAGGACTCTTACCTCATTTGACTGGTACAGCCAAGTCATAAATAAAGTAAGTGAACAATAGCATCTCTATGACAAAGACCCAGGGCTAGCTACCGTAGTAACCCTCCACAGTACACTGGCAACCAGATGAACGCTTCACTAAATATCAGTGGTAAGACACACGGAGGGGGAGGGGGATGATTAGTTTAAAGCGTTAAACTTGGTGAACTCTTCTATTTTAGTTAGTGTGCTTCACTCAACAAAGCACCAGGCAAGACATTTCCTGCATGCGTCTCTTGTGAATTTCAAGGGATATCTGTGGTTTTGAGGGGACTTGTTTGAACAAAGCATTGTGGGTAATGTAGTGTGAAATCATGCCCGTGGTGACAGTGTTCTGCTTTTGGTGGTGTTGCTTAACCACCACTAATGGCCTGTTGCTATGTTAGCAAAGATACATTCTGAATCTGGCAATCAGTCTGCATCTCAAATGATAATTATTGTTCAATTTCTCTAAGAGCGGCCTACTGACACCACGTTTCATCCATCCACCTATTTGTTTGCCGGGAGAAGTCAAAATAGTTACAATTCACAAATGCACCTGAGGAGGCGCTGATGAGGCTCTGGGGTCAGGGGGCCTCTCTGGCGGTAAGAACCAAGGCTCACGCAGCTCATGCCCGACGCCACCGGTACTGGCCAGAAGTCTCCGGCGTCTTCGCTGTCCCTCCAGTGTGAGCTGACCAGTCCGGTCGTCTGGGAGCCCGGGTGGGGGAGAAGGTGCACCTGTTTGGGGTTCTGCTGTGGAGCTGGAAGGGTCAAGCTGTCTGGGGTTGGAGTTGCAGGGACCAGGGACTGGTCACTCACGTAAACACCCAGCTGTGTGTGGACACACGGGGTCTGAGGACTTCGTCATCACGCGGACACAACCACAAAAACTCGCCATTATAACAGTAAAGCAGTCACACCTCTGCAAATTGTTTTTCACCTAAAGAAAATGTAGCAGTTGGCAGTCAGCACAGTGTGTGAGCTCCTTCTCTCTCTCTCCCTCTAACCTCTGACCTTGCTTTACTTCTTGGGCGCTTCTGTCTTTATTTTCTGTCATTCTGACACAACTTATTAAACGGATGAGATTATGTATACATACAGATGCAAACACACGTGTGAAAAGTAGCTCTATTCAATTAAAACGGACTTAAATCTTGTTGGGTATAATCTCACATCTTTCTTTTTTGAAAGGCTAATTTGATATCCACCTCTGTTAGAAGATAGTTTTCATGATTAGTATTTTGACATATTTTGAAAACCATAAAATACAGATAAAAAAAAAAACTTTAATCTTCATTTTCCTCCCCTCTTCTCTGTTTCTCTTTGATCCTTTGAATGATGTAATGGTGAATTACTGTTGCAGACTTCATTTAGGATGAGATTCACTTGTGGAGTTTGCTGAGGGCAGCTTCACCACCTTCCTGTTTTCTCTGGTATTACGCTGGCAGAGACAGACCACACACACACACACACACACACACCCACACACACACACACACACACACACACACACACACTAGTGACAAAGACACTTCTATTTTCAACAGGCAGCATGTTTACGTGTTAAGTGTGCGGTAACTATGACCATAATCATTAACTGGACTAACTAAAATGCACTGAATTTGTCCTGTATTTAACTTCATTAATCCATATCTGACTACTTAATTTACAAAATTGCGAGCCTGGGTTTTAGCTGGGTTTGCTAATCCCAGAAGACACCCAGACTTGTTTTACACAGCACTAATAATCTGTTAATCCCCCTGAAAAGAACATCTCTTATCTTCCATTATGATAATATTCATGTGGGGACCAGATATAAGCCTACAGGATCTTATGGATAAAGAGTGAGCATTCAAACTAACTTTGGCATGGCCCTCAAATTTGACATGATATTGAACAAATTGTGCTGTGAAGTAAATAAACAGCAGGAGATATAGGAAAATAGCGCCAGTCTCTTCTGAGTTAATAAGTAGTTTGTGATGCACTTTACCTTCAAATACACACACACACACACACACACACACACACACACATACACAGAGTCTGCTTCCTCATAACCTCCCCCACTGACCTAATGTCTGCTTTTAACTTGCCTACAAGCTAATGACTGATAGAGTGTGTGTGTGTGTGTGTGTGTGTGTGTGTGTGTGTGTGTGTGTGTGTGTGTGTGTGTGTGTGTGTGTGTGTGTGTGTGTGTTGAGGAAGGCAGCTATATGTTATTTGTTGACAGGAAGGTGTCGTTTCATGGTGTGTCTGTTGCTAGGTGCCCAGGGGGCTGGATCACCCTTGGACACAGACCAGGCCCTGCATGACATCTGGAGAAACCACAACACAATGGATCCACCAGGGCCAGGCCAAAACATGCACACACACACACACACACACACACACACACACACACACACACACACACACACACACACACACACCCACACACACTTCACCACCTTACCATTCAATACACTATGAATCAGGATATCACATGACTAATCGGTAATTGCCATGTAAGGTGGTTAGGAGGATTTTTGAGACACATGCATCCACACCTGTCTGGCCGCCGTCTGGAGGGCCAGTTCTGCACACAGCCACCCTCCTCCTCATATGATTATGCAATATTTATCCCATTTCCTCCTGCTTTTCTACACTTTTATGGAGGTCAGGAGCTGAAAACACACACACTCAACTGAAGTAGTAAATATTTTTTTCAGATGTTACACCATTTTTCTAAGAACATTAGCACTGTAATTGAGATGGCTTGCGTATTGAAACTGACATTGTAACACACAGTGAAGATGTTAACCTTTTAAAAATGCAGTGTGTGTGTTCATATACAGTGTGTGTTCATATGGACTAAATAAAATTGTTTTTTGCCCACAAAGTTTTACTTTTACTTTGCCTCCTAACATATCTCATCACACAGAAACCATCATTACCTGAATCTCTCTCTCTTTCTCTCTCTCTCTCTCTCTCTCTCTCTCTCTCTCTCTCTCTCTCTCTCTCTCTCTCTCTCTCTCAGAGTGACTCACTTTATAATTGTTGTGTTTTTATTTTCTTTCTTTTCACCATGGTTGTCGCACAAAGAGGGAACCCCAGTAATCATACACCCCCAGACATCCCCCTCTCGTCTCTCTCGCTCTCTCCCTTTCTCTCTCTCTCTCTCTCTCTCTCTCTCTCTCTCTCTCTCTCTCTCTCTCTCTCTCTCTCTCCTCTCACACACACACACACACACACATACACACACGTGCGCGCACGCACAAGGTGCGGGTCGACACCTCACAATTACTCGCGGCGTGTTTACTGGGAGAGCGCTCGTGATTCGCCCCATCCCGGAGCCGAAGCTCAAATTACAGCCTTGTCCTCTGCGCGCCGAACTTTTATTTCCTCAGCCACCTTTTCTTTTCTCCCTCGCGCTCTCGCCGGTGACAGTCGACTACAAAAACCTAATTAGAGCTTTCAAACCCACTCCCATTAACAGCAACCCGATCCCCGAAAATAATTATGACATTCCTTGTATTAAATCATTGGTTATGTCCATATCTCTGGAGTGGAAAATATGATTTGCAGGGTTACAAATTGTGGGACCTGTGTTCTGGTTCCCAACACTTAATTATAGCCGTGTCGGGTTAAAGGAAGTAATTTTTCGTTCCATGGCTTTATTCCAACAACGGCTTTGCGCGTTTAGCGTGCGGAGAAGAATCGGCTACTGGAGACCATGATCACGTGATGTGCTAGGGGGACGCGCACGTGGTGTGTGTGTGTGTGTGTGTGTGTGGCAGGGGAAGGAGGCAAAGTGAACGAGTGTGACGTAAAAGATGACGACGGCAGGTAAAAAGCTGTTGATCTGACGGAAATGTGTCCACACACTATGTGCACATTGTGTTTCTCTGGGCATGTGTGTATATTAACACATTATGGCTCAAAACACGGTAGGCTACCGGTGCATCTCCGTCTTCAAATCACCGGCAACGTCAGAGAAAGCTGCATGATTTTCCCAAACGAAGTGTTCCATATGTGCATTTACCTGTTCATGTCGAGTTTGCTTTTCTCCCTTGATTGTTTTAGTTTGTATTGTTTGGTTTGGAAACTTATTGACATTTGTTTTTAACGGTGCTGCCTTGTAAATGGAATTATTCGTTAAGTTTTGTCCTGCCTTTCGGAGTCACACAGATACAGTTATGGGACGTCGTGGGTTAACTATATGCCATGGCTCCTTACAGGTTGAGGTCAAGGTGAGGATGAGGAGGGTGTGGTTTAGCGAACATTAGCAAGACAAGTGTTAGCATGTCTTGAGGGTCAAAGGTGATAAGGATAATCTGGTAATCCAACTCTCTTCACGTGGTCCTATACCAGATGACTGGGAACTCATATAAAGCCATAGTCACACAGACGGCCATGTGTACAAAACATATACAGACACATGAGGAATCCATCTCACAATTCTAAAATAATATTTATATTTACACATACACCTCAGGTACACTGACAATCAACTATCAGCACACCATATTTCAACACAATCACACTTCCCCCTGAGATGGTTATGTATATTTTCATACACACAATCTCTCTCCCTCTTTCCCTCACCCTCTCTCTCTCTCTCTCTCTCTCTCTTCCCTCTCTTTCTCTTCTCCTCTTTCTCCCTATCTCTCCCTCTCTTTTTCCCGAAGTTTACTTCGCTCACCCTCTCTTCCTCCCTATATTTCCCCCTCTCTCCCTATTTTCCTCCCTATCTCTCTCCCTCTCTTCCTCCCCCTCTCTCTCCCTCTCTCCCTGTCCCGCTTTCTTGCCACCCTTTGATTCCTCTTTGAGCTGCTTAGCTGACGTGACTGAAGTGGCTTGGGAAATTTCGCCACATAATTGGCCAAATTTTTAAACCAATTAGGGGCCACGTTTTAGAAGACGTCACCTGAGTCTCTCTATTTATAACCTTTGTGATTGGCTAAGCAGTAGACCTCAGTCAGAGTGTTTCCTGTTGCAAACAACACTCACATTTCTCACGCACATGCACCCAAAATGAAACCGTTTCATGAACTTTGGTTCTCCTATGGCAACGAGCGCAAACATGTTTGCAGGATGTCTGAAACATGCTCACAAAATCCCTGGGCATGCTGTCCACTGAATATGCTCGGAATTTCAGGTAAAACATATAAAGGTAAAACCTAAAAGTAAAAAATGCTAATAATGAAAATGTTGTGTTACTGGGCTGTGATGTTTCTGTCATTTAAATTATGCTGAGTAGTGTATGTGTGTGTGTGTGTGTGTGTGTGTGTGTGTGTGTGTGTGTGTGTGTGTGTGTGTGGGTGTGTGGGCGTGGGTGAGTGAGAGTTAATTGCAGGATATTGGTTCTCTGCTGATTAAAGGAAGAGGGGAATGTCTTTTCCATGATGTAATGCTCTTTATAAGATGATCTTGATGAAGGATGGATTCCTCTGTGCGATGGATTCCTCTGTGCTCTTAGATAAGAGCAGATTCCTCAGCTGTAGACCGGCATGAGTACTGCAAGTATTAAACCAAACCCTGAATGTGATTTTCAAATTTGTTGTTTTTATTTTATTGGGGGGGGGGGGGGGGGGGGGGGGTGTCACAAGATGTGGTGATGTTGGTTGTATGTGGGGTTTTTACAATAAACACAATGGAAGAACACCATGAAAACCTCACAGTACTTAGTGACTGCATCATGTTCCTCATTCCAGCTTTTCTGGCCCTTCTGTCTATATCATTTGGCTTTTTTGGTTTTGTATGTTCTTTGAAAAGATGCTTACATTTGTAAGTAACTGGATAAGAGCATCTTCTGAATTCTGTATATATAAAAGATGTAGACATCAGGTTCAGATGTAGATATCAGACGTCAGGGTGTTTACACCTACACACACACACACACACACACACACACACACACACACACACACAAAGCATTAATGAAAGTGATATCGTCTGGAGAAGGATCTCATCTTTTCTGCAACTCTAGTATGAGGTCCTTTCTGTTTCAGGGGAACAATAATTGACAAACACCTCAGTGTGATCATGGATAGTGTCGCAGGCAAATACAGAGAGAGAGAGAGAGAGAGAGAGAGAGAGAGAGATGTGCTCAAAGGCAATATTTGACTTGGCCAGATGGCCACTGGATGTAGACCGTTCAAATTTGTTGCTCCTTACTTTGCCAATGAGCCATCGTGTGTGTGTGTGTGTGTGTGTGTGTGTGTGTGTGTGTGTGTGTGTGTGTGTGTGTGTGTGTGTGTGTGTGTGAGGGAGTGAAGATGACAGGACTGTTAGAATGTTACAGCAGAACTTGGCAAGACATTGTGAAATGTCTCTTGAAAATATCTGGCTACCCAAATTGCTTTTAACTATATTTGCTTTTGGACAGTTTATTATTACACAATTTAATGTGCATGAAGTAATGTAACTGACATGGTATAGCTTATAAACAGAATTGGGAAGAGACATGGATTTTAACCTTGTGTATTGATCTTTGTGATACTTGGCTGAAACATATAACCTTGTAGATCAACTCTGTATTTTCTCCCTCCCTCTCTCTTGTTCTCTCTCTTTTCTCTCTCATTCTCTCTCTTGTTCTCTCTGTCTCTCAGTGTGGGTTGGTTCATCGCTATCTCAGTCTTCGTCTTCAGAAGCTCTGTTTTTTCAGCTGTTCTCAATACATTCTGCACAAATATCTTTGTCCAGATGGTTTATTATTATAAACAATGCACACATGCCCACATTTTCAAACACACTCGTAGACACACACAGTCACACACTGATAGACACACACACACACATTCCTACGCTACCTCCTCCTACTGTCTGACTCCTTGCTATAGACTCACTCTGAGAGAACGTGAGAGAGACTGAAAGAGGGATGAAGGAAGGGCAGATGGCTAGCTGTCACTCATCTTCAAATAGAGGGCAATAAAAAAGATATACACTCATGTACAGGTAGGGATACATAACAAAACACATTCATATTCAAAGAGAGTATTATGGCAGATGTGTAAAAAATAGTGTGTGTGTGTGTGTGTGTGTGTGTGTGTGTGTGTGTGTGTGTGTGTGTGTGTGTGTGTGTGTGTGTGTGTGTGTGTGTGTGTATATGTGATGTGTTTGTATGTGTGTGTTTAAAGGACATGTGCCCTCTTGTAAATTAAAGGGGGTTCAGATGACAGTCAGAGGGCAGGGATGTGGAGGTTTTTCAACATTGTCAATATTATCCCACACTTTCCTATACACCTCTCCAAACATCTACAGTTCAGTCATACACACACACAGTCACACATAGTGACTGCAGGCACACACACACACACACACACACACACTGTGACTGCAGGCGTACACACACACACACTTGAGCATACCGCACACATTCTGACATGCAGAGCCAGTTTCCTGCAGACTGCACTAGCCCCTCTCACTTCCTCCAGGACAAAAGCAGCCCTTGCAAAGAGTTGAGTGAGTCAGGGGCACTTGGCTGGTTTTGCAGGCCAGTCCCGGAGCTCTCCGCCTGGGCTACCAAACGCCTCGTAACCCTCCCCTCGTGCTGCTCTCTGAGCAGGAGGACACAAATAGAACGAAAGAGAGGAGACTTGTGTGTGTGTGTGTGCTGCACAAATAATCTAAGTGGTCTTCAGGACGATTTGAGCCAATTTGTGGAAAAAGAATAAAAATGTTTCCTGTCACCAGGCAAGGTACACAACAAAGGATCTGCCTCCAGTGCGACAAAAGTCCCTCTGGTTCACATTTATCTCTTTGCATTTTCATATCTTTACATCAGTACATTAACCAGTCAAGCCATAGATTGTAAATCCTTCATAATGCTTTACCTAATTGCATAATTTCCATGTTATTAAGATTCTTCATTTGTGCACTTTTTCCTGCAATTATCTTTGGACCTGATTGAGATTGATTTTTTTTTAAAAACGGGGGGCCCCCAAGCCCTATTGACCTGGGGTCCTGGATCTCAGGCCCTATTGGCTAAAGAACCTGTCCGTCTTTCCCCTGGGAGGTTCTTTTTTAGAACAATGGTCGTCTTTGGTCATCTGACTTCCTCTCAGTCTATGCTGCACCTAAATCACCCTGTTTTACCGGGCATATTCACTCCGGGGGCCTAGTGAAAGCTAGTGCTATGGTTGGGGAAACCCATAAACACAACCCAACACTGTGTGTTTAGTGTGTGTGTGTGTAGTATATATGTGTGTGTATAAGAGCATGGTGGAGAAGGACACGGAGAGTGAGAAACCTCTTTTATTTTAAAGCATCCTTCCCTCACCTGTTTCTGCATTAATTCTCCTGTCTGAACGAGCACATGTGACCATCTATTCTACCCCTCTGTTTCCATGGCTATGTGGGTTTAATCCCACCCTTTCATTTACAGGGGGAGCAGTGATACAGCCCTCCAACCTGACCTCAAACACACACACAGTCTGCTGCAGGAGGAAATGCCTGTATACTGTAGAAGCTGGGGACCAAACTCCCTTTGAACTTCCACTAGAAAGCAAGAGTGGTTGAGAAAATGATTGCTTATTTCTGGTTCAATATTGTTTCTAATGAAACACTGGTCTGTAGCTCAAGGGAATGGTCTGCTTGCTTTTTTGCTGTAGATCAGGCAAATTTCCAGACTTGTCCTGGCATTGATCTGAACGGCCAAACTCATCTCCGTCTGGAAAGATTTAAAGTATCTGAAGTGGTCATTCCATTGTGTGTATTTTGTATCTGGAAATCCTTTTAAATACTTAATTAGATATTTCTTTGATATGGAGTTTTATATGGCTCTAAAAAGAACAATAATTGCATAATGTATAATAATAACTTATTGATGATTTATAGTTTTATTTATTATTTTATTATTAATACATTTAAAACATTTTCCTTTTTCACTACTCTTTTCTCTCTCTCTCTCTCTCTCCCTCTCTTTCTCTTTCACTGTCTCTCAATTCAATTCGATATAATGGTGCTTTATTGGCATGACAAATATATACATAGGTGTTGCAAAAGCATAGGATACTTTATATAATATAATAAAATAAAACAATAAAGTAAAATAATAACTATATTACCATTACAATTCCCACCACTACTTCTATAACTGATTATTATTATTATTATTATTATTATTATTATTATTATTATTATTATTATTAATAATAATGTTAAATATTAGTGTAGCAACAACAATATTGTCATTAATGACAAAACCAAAAGTAACAATAACAATTTTCTGATTATCAAACAGATTTCAATATCAAAGATGAGCTGAGTTAATACCAAATTCAGTTATAATAATATATCTATTATGTACATACAAACATATACATACACATATATACATACAACTATAATAATAACAAACTCTATCTCTCCCTCCCTCCCTCTCTCTCTCTCTCTCTCTCTCTCTCTCTCTCTCTCTCTCTCTCTCTCTCTCTCTCTCTCTCTCTCTATGCTCACCTTCAGTCTTTAGGGAGGCCATACAAAGTAATCAGAGAACAGATATTATTAATATTAGCTAAAGTCTTTGATTCAGGAAGCATTTGACCCATCAGTTTACCCTTCCATCCATTCATCCATCCATCCATCCATCCATCCATCCATTCACTTTGCCACCCTCTCTTTCTTAATTCTCTCTTTCTCTTTCTTTTTTTTTCTCTTTCTGTCGATCACTGAAGTATCTCTGACCTGTGCAGACAGACAGGTATGTCTAGTGTTAATCAAAGTTGTCAAAGTTCCCCAATTCCATAAAAACATTACTGCCGTTCCAGTGGCGAGGTCATCAACCTGAGCCTGTCATTACTGTGAGTGGTGGGCAGTTTTGTTCCCCAGGGAAGTGTGATGGTTCAGGCCATGGACACTTCCAGATGAAACCTTCCAAACTCTGTACCTGAACAACCAAGAACACATCTGAGCTGTGTAAAAAAACTTGCCATATGTCAGTGATTTGTTGATGTTGTGGTTTCAATGAATTAAATAATACTTAATTAACATTTAATTGCCTAACATTTAATTAACATTTTAAAATTAATTTAACTTATTGCTTAACAAAATTATCTGAATCTCTGAAAGGTTTGGAAACTCTGAGAAACAGTAGCATTGGTTTATATACTGTAAGCTTTAACCACCCACCTCAGAGTGAGGGAAAGGATGCACACACACACACACACACACACACACACACACACACACACACACACACACACACACACACTCACTCAGGTCTCTTCGACGTGTTGTGGCGTGGCTCTGACTTTCTGTGCACACACACTCACTCTCCCTGGGAGCTTGTCCCAGAGTTGGCCCCCAGGAGGGCTTGTAGCTGGCCCCGGTGCGATGCTCCACAGCCAGGTTTGGCTCCACCGGCCTCCCCTGCTGGTGCTGGGGCCTGGGGCTCCCTCTGGCCGTATGAGCCCCGTAATTGATGCCTTGCTCTGGGGATATATTTAATCACCACAACAAGGCTCTCAGAGGAGGAAACAACCTTGTAAAGACACAGTCGCTAGTCCGGCCCAGCTCTCCAGAATCAAAGCGATGGAAGTGTTCAGAGCTCCATGTTACACCTTACTTTTAACAAAACAAAACATACACACACACACATACATGCACACATCCAGGCCAACTCCTGACTTTGGCCCTTAAATGGCCAGGTCTGTAATTATTAAGGCTTTAGATGTGGTCATGTGGGCAGAGGCGGTAAATCACAGTAAGAAGGAGTGCCAGCCCCATAGCTGCCAGAAAACTGCAAACAAATGATGGTCCCTTCACTGCTCCTCTACCCAGACTCCCTGTCTACCCAGCCTCTCTACCTCTCTCTTTGCCTCTCTCTCTCTTTCTCTCTCTCTCACTCTCTCTCTCTCTCTCTCTCTCTCTCTCTCTCTCTCTCTCTCTCTCTCTCTCTCTCTCTCTCTCTCTCTCTCTCTCTCACACACACACACACACTTCCTCTGATTCACCCACTGTCCACTGTCCTGTCTTAACATGCGTAGGTATGAGGGAATGGTAGTGAATCTGGGTGAATACAAGTGGCCCTGAGATGTCATATAGACATTTAGGGCAGACGTGTGTGTGTGTGTGTGTGTGTGTGTGTGTGTGTGTGTGTGTGTGTGTGTGTGTGTGTGTGTGTGTGTGTGTGTGTGTGTGTGTGTGTGTAGGACATTGTCCAGCTGACAGTACCTGGCGTGGTATTAGTATGTATGTATGTGTGTGCGTGCATGTGTCTGTTTCCCTCTGTCTAGCCTGTCTGCTTGTAATCTGCCTCTTTAATGTTCCCAGCCAGTAATTGCACTGTATAGCCCCGAGATAGCAATCAAAGGACTCAACGATGCTGCGTACCCCCCCCTCTCTCTCTCTCTCTCTCTCTCTCTCTCTCTCCATCCCTCTCTTCCACTCTCTCTCTCTCTCTCCATCCCTCTCTCTCCAACTCCCTCTCTCTCTCTCTCCTCTCTCCCACACCCTCTCTCTCTCTTTCTCTCCCACTTTCCCTCCCTCTCTCTCTCCCTCTCTCTATCCTTCACCCACTTCCCCCTCTCTCCCACTACCTTCAGTTCTTTTTTTCTTCCGGTACTTCATTTTTGGTTCGAGGCAATGTAACAAAAGCGTCTTGGCATCTGTTTCTTGGTGTCTGAGGGGGGAGAAATCAATTCAAATTGAACTAATGGTAAAATTGATATGTCTTTGAAGACGGCCCGGATCCTCCTGTCCTCTGCCCATACACCCCTCCCCCACCCAGCTTTCTTCTCCTTATCTTATTCTTATTCACTCTTCCCAGGCCTGTGCTAATGGGCCTTTCACTTCTGCAGCCAGCTGGGTTTGCTGTAGCATATTATCCTCTTTGTCCGAAGTCCCACTGAGCCAGTTGGAGTGAGATCCACCTCTGTTACTCCAGACAGATGGAGTGAGATCCACCTCTGTTACTCCAGACAGATGGAGTGAGATCCACCTCTGTTACTCCAGACAGATGGAGTGAGGTCCACCTCTGTTACTCCAGACAGATGGAGTGAGGTCCACCTCTGTTATTCCAGACAGTTGGAGTGAGGTCCACCTCTGTTACTCCAGACAGATGGAGTGAGGTCCACCTCTGTTACTCCAGACAGATGGAGTGAGATCCACCTCTGTTACTCCAGACAGATGGAGTGCGATCCACCTCTGTTACTCCAGACAGATGGAGTGAGATCCACCTCTGTTACTCCAGACAGATGGAGTGAGGTCCACCTCTGTTACTCCAGACAGATGGAGTGAGGTCCACCTCTGTTACTCCAGACAGTTGGAGTGAGGTCCACCTCTGTTACTCCAGACAGATGGAGTGAGGTCCACCTCTGTTACTCCAGACAGATGGAGTGCGATCCACCTCTGTTACTCCAGACAGATGGAGTGAGATCCACCTCCGTTACTCCAGACAGTTGGAGTGAGGTTCACCTCCACCACTCCAGACAGTTGGAGTGAGATCCACCTCCGTTACTCCAGACAGTTGGAGTGAGATCCACCTCTG
>NC_135211.1:16923175-16930675 GCF_052324685.1 Brachyhypopomus gauderio | reverse complement strand
ATGCTCCTTTAAGTTTTATGAATTATTTCCAGTACGCTCATGTTGAAGTGCCTGCAAATGTGTGTGTGTGTTTGTGTGGTGTGTCTCTGTGTGTGGGCACGCATATGCTCATGCTCGTGCACATGTTTGTGTGTGTGTGTGTGTGTGTGTGTGTGTGTGTGTGTGTGTGTGTGTGTGTGTGTGTGTGTGTGTGTGTGTGTGAGTAAGTATGAACACTGTGATAGAAAGGTCACCCTGCTGTCATCACAGTGCGCTGAAGAATATCAAAACTCACTCAGGTAATCTACTTACCCTGCCTCCAGAGCCTCTTAAACAAAATCCCCTTTGGAGAGAGAGAGAGAGAGAGAGAGAGAAGGGGAAGAGGTAGAGAATGAGAGAGAGAGAGGGAGAGAGAGCCCAAAGCAATAAGAATCCTGTCAGCCCTGCCCTGGGTGTGCTGCTTTGTTCTTGTTTCTAGTTATCATTAGTGGGCGTTGGAGTATCACTGTTTTAAACACCCCACTGGGTCCAGAGCCCAATTACCATCCACAGCCTTACAGAAGGTAGCGAAATGCCAAATGTCACATATCCACTTTGCTCTCCTGAGCTGTAACCTCTCCCAGCTCAGATACAGTAATTAGTACCTCTGGGATGTGTGTGTGTGTGTGTGTGTGTGTGTGTGTGTGTGTGTGTGTGTGTGTGTGTGTGTGTGTGTGTGTGTGTGTGTGTGTGTGTGTTCATATGAGGGAGAGAAAGAGTGAGTACAAAGGATAGAGAGACATGGGTAAAACGTAAAACATTGTGAAAAACATCAGAATATACTCTTACACACTTGATGTTGATATATAATAACACTGTTCACATCCCACCTACTCCGAGCATCATAATGAATGTAGAGAGCTCTGACCTTCTATGTACAGACAGGTGGTGTAAGCAGAGAGATCTGTTCTACTACATGAAGATAGGTGGTGTAAGCATAGAGCTGCAACCTGCTACTGTATATACAGATAGGTGTAAGAAGAGAGGTCTGTCCTGCTACATACAGACAGGTGATATAAGCAGAGAGGTCTGTCCTGCTACATGCAGACAGGTGGTGTAAGAAGAGAGGTCTGTCCTGCTACATACAGACAGGTGGTGTAAGCAAAGAGGTCTGTCCTGTTACATACAGACTGGTGGTGTAAGCAGAGAGGTCTGTCCTGTTACATACAGACTGGTGGTGTAAGCAGAGAGGTCTGTCCTGTTACATACAGACAGGTGGCGTAAGGAGAGAGACATGGGTAAAACATTGTGAAAAACATCAGAATATACTCTTACACACTTGATGTTGATATATAATAACACTGTTCACATCCCACCTACTCCGAGCATCATAATGAATGTAGAGAGCTCTGACCTTCTACATACAGACTGGTGTGGTAAGCAGAGAGGTCTGTCCTGCTACATACAGACAGGTGGTGTAAGCAAAGAGGTCTGTCCTGTTACATACAGACAGGTGGTGTAAGCAAAGAGGTCTGTCCTGTTACATACAGACTGGTGGTGTAAGCAGAGAGGTCTGTCCTGCTACATACAGACTGGTGTGGTAAGCAGGAAGGTCTGTCCTGCTACATACAGACAGGTGGCGTAAGGAGAGAGGTCTGTCCTGCTACATACAGATAGGTGGTGTAAGCAGAGAGCTCTGTTGTTAAACTTCTCCACATTCACTTCTCTCTCTCCCTCTTTCTCTCTTCTCTCCCCCCTCTCCCCCTCCCTCTCTCTCTCTCTCTCTCTCTCTCTCTCTCTCTCTCTCTCTCTCTCTTCCTCTTCCTCCACCCTTCCTCTGTGTCACTTATAGAATGCTTTCCTGCTCTGGATTAATTAAAGTCCAAACATTAAATATTGATTGATGCATTATCAGTGTGTCCCAGTCGCTTCCACACAGATTGATTTCTGACGTGATTTATTGTAATATTTGCAGAGTCATTTCACTTGATAACAAAGAGAAATGACTGCCTGACCCCCCAGCTCCAAATACCTCCACCCTAGCAGTCTTTTTTAACCATTACCACTTCCATGCTCACAGGCCTGTATTTCCTGTCCCTATTTCTCTCTCTCTCTCTCTCTCTATCTCTCTCTCTCTCTCTCTCTCTCTCTCCCTCCCTCCCTCTCCATTTGTTTGCTGTAAGATATGTCGGCATTTCTGCTCACAGCCTCTGTGAATCATTATTCAAATTGGAATGATAAACCAGCCCGTGACTAATGATCAACATTTTCTTATTTCTGCTGAATCTTTTTCCCAGCCCTCTATCATCAAGCTCTGAACAACACAGTCTAATAACGGCGGAAGAATTCGGACTGTGACTCGGACGGGAATTTCACCTCATGCAAAAACGAGGTGTGCATGGAAGGCTGCTTGCTGTGGTATGAAGGCCGGTGTGTTCTTATAAGAGGTTCTCATTAAACCGGGTTCTGAGTGTGGTTCTGAACACTGTTCATTTGTGGGGCAGGACCTGAGTTTACAACACGCTGTGTCCTTCTCCTCCGAGTATTTATTCATATATTACCAAATCAATCATTCATATATATATCCAAATCACAGCCATCTCTGTTTTAACATATGCCACCACAGTTAATCCATCTTCCATTAGAAGTTCAAAATATATGCACATCACTTATGCCAAATATGCATACACACAAGTGTCTGTATGCAAATATCTAACATACATTAAAAGGTGCACCCCTCACACATATGCCACTTGTCACACACGTGGCATTAAACAACTCTGACCTTTCGTCACCGGCTTCACTCCCTTGTGCAGTTTATAAACAAAGCCAGCCAGCTCCTGTTGAACCCCGAACGGCCCCCTAGGAGACCGAATTTTACCGTCCGGCGCTTTTACAGATCTCGGAATGAGAGGGAGAGGGGGAGCCAGGCGGGGGCTTTATGGATGGCATGTGTTGTGAGGGGCCTGTTACCCCACTCTTCCCAATCCAATTACATCTGCACAATAATCCCAGAACTATTTTTAAACCCGCCGTTATACGACCAGGGCCTGCTTTTGCCCTCTGAAATGTACGGATGCAATGCGATTCCGTTTGTTTTGAGTTTTGCTCTTAACGAACAAACACTTAAGTAAACATTACGTATTTTAGAGTGCTGTGATTCTCATGTGTTTGTTATTATCTTATGGCCGTTTCGGGACAAATGAAATGAAATAACTGATGTCAATTGAATTTAGGGACATTACATTATGTAACTTTTCTTGTTGTTATTATTTTGGCTTTGGTAGTGTAGTGTCTGTAAATATATGAGGGCGAGTGTGTGTGTGTGTGTGTGTGTGTGTGTGTGTGTGTGTGTGTGTGTGTGTGTGTGTGTGTGTGTGTGTGTGTGTGTGTGTGTGTGTGTGTGTGTGTGTGTGTGAGAAGCATGTGTGTACGTGTGTTTTTTCCTTTGATTACATAAGTCTCAAAGCCTAATTTCCCAGTGTTATCACCTTACTCTAGTTCTGTTTTGTATAACTTATCTCAGGACCTGATGAAGTTCCCAGTGATCCAGACCCCCACCGCCCCCACTGGAATCTAAAGGGTTGTGAGCTTGTCTTCGGTCCACACTGCAGCTACACTAACAGTTGTATATACAGTATGTGTTTATAGAGGACAGAGATAAGAGAATACAAAAGAGACTTTTTTATTAGGGTTGTTAGAAATATAAAAATCTACATGAATCTCTTGATTTTTGCAAGGGCTTCATTCTTTTTTAATGATTTGGAATGGATAAATCACTTTTGCCATTATAAATACAATCAATCTTACTGGCTTCAAAGGTTATAAGTAATAGACCTTACACTGCGTAGCTAAATAATTAATACACTAACCTTATTAAGAAATGAATGGAAGGACAAATTTGCTTTGCCTTTCTAAACCTGCCACTAATGTTCAATGAGAACTCTCAAGGTAATTATATTCATCATAATTAGTGAATAGTAATGAGCAATTAGCATGCAGTAGTAGATAAAAGAAGTGCTTTGTTCTTAATTGCTGAACATGATCTCCGACTCATAACCTCCATTGTCTGTAATTGGCTCCATTCATGCAACTGATTTGTTTCATTAATCGGCACTGAATCATCGTGTCTGTTGATGTGAACAAGAGTTCAGCACCAGGGATCTGCTTTTACAAACTCACAACCCTCTCTTCATATCCTAACAAGATCCTTCCATTTACTTGCGTGACGTTTCACACTGTGGCCCACATGCAAACATGGACTATTTCTAGATTAATTAACAAATCAATTAATTGAAAAGATATTTTGTGAGGCACTTTCATTTAAGAGAAAAACTGATCTGATATGTGCTAGGGAATTATAGCATGTGCGTGTGTGTATGAGCTGATGGTCCTTGTGTGATTAGCTGGGGGGTGTGGAGAGAAACACTCCTCCTACACTCCTCTCTCCTTTCTCTAATTAATGCACCGATCGGTGATGAAGCAGCAGGCTGATCAATAGGTTCTTAATGTGGCTTTGCCATCCAATCAGAGGCTATTTAAATCAGGAGGAACACTTTAGTGGAGCATCTGCTTGCTATCACAAGCACCACGTCATATTCATTCACACACTGACTTCTCCAATGAAAACATTCAAACACTCATACGTTGAGGTTAGAACAGTCAGGATTAAATGTGTCCTGTGGTAATATTCCCTCTCTGGTTTATGTTCATAGAGGCAGTTGGGCTAGAGTTAAAACGTGTCATAAGTCTTGTCATTGCATAACATCCTTTACAGTGTCATTTCTGAAACACCATCCTTTTTTTCTTTGCAGTGCAGATTATGTGGGTTATTCTCCAAACCACAATATACTTTTTGTGTTTAAAACTCCAAAAAAACTGTTCTCTCCAGACTACTGATGGAGAGGCTCTGTTTGAAATGACACTGTATATCTCCTTGACATCAGAATGCCACCACAGCTGTTAGATATCACCACTCCCTACCTGGTCATTTCAGCCCGTCTCTGTGTCTCAGAGCGTTGTGTGATTTGATAAGAATTGAATTCAGCCTTCCTACTTGGTTTTAGTTAGCCACTATTACCATTATTTGCCACTATGGACTCATTTTACTGTGTGTGTATGAGGGCTATAGAGCAGCCCCATTGATTAAGATGGTAATGAAGGGGCTAATGGATGGAAGGAGAGGAGAGAGAGGGATCACACCTGGGATAATTACAGTAGAGACTCACCAAGACACTGCAGCCCCAACCCCGCATGGGCTTACACACTGATGGGTGCATAACAGACCTTAAGCACAAGTTACCTATGTGTGTGTATGTGTGTGTGTGTGTGTGTGTGTGTGTGTGTGTGTGTGTGTGTGTGTGTGTGTGTGTGTGTGTGTGTGTGTGTGCAGACACGCACGCACATGCTGTTTTAGACTGTGTAGGTGTGTGTTCTGTTTTAGACTGTTTTAAGAGAGATAATGGTGATTTAATCATGGACATTCTGCTAAGGGCAGAATTTGAGCTGTGCTAGTGGGCCTGTAAACTTACAACATTACATCATACAGCATTTGTGCGTTTACCTCATAGGTTACTAATTCACAAAACTGGGCTTCCTCAAAGCATGTTTCTTTCTGCAGAGAGTTGCTTTTGAGTTGCTACTCCTGGATTTTGGGCTGTGATTCTCATCAAGCTTCCACCTTAAGCTTTCTTTCCACATTTAGCATTTAGCATTGATGCCAAGACCTGAATGAGGGTGATTTTGATAGCACCTTCTATGGGATGTTTGGCAAGTGTGTGTGTGTGTGTGTGTGTGTGTGTGTGTGTGTGTGTGTGTGTGTGTGTGTGTGTGTGTGTGTGTGTGTGTTTACGCTCTCTGGGCCACACTTGGCTGTGACTTAGAGGGAGACTCAGTAAGTGCCAGGTCTCTAACTGTGGCTATCAACAAGGGAGGGAGGTGGTAACAGGCTGGCGATCTTCTGCTGCTCCTAGAAACACAGCAGGGAACAGGAGAGCTGAGGGGGGCTGGGGGAGGGGCTGGGAGGGGCTGGGGGAGGGGACTGGGAGGGGCTGGGGGAGGGGACTGGGAGGGGACTGGGGGAGGGGACTGGGAGGGGCTGGAGGAAGGGCTGGGGGAGGAGCAAGAAACGATGAAGGAAGTCATAAAATAACACACATGTGATTGGCATTTCTTTGTCACAGGGGAGATAGGAAGGAGAATATATGATGCTGCTGCTGACACGCAGTGACTCACTCAGCGTTAATCTGCAGGAAAGTCTCAGTGAGGGAAACATATATGAGGAGTTCAAACCGACCCCAGATCAGTTTTGTAAACAAAGTAACTGAAGGGCATTCCTTGGGCAGCTAATCTGGACTATCATAGCCTGCCATATTTGCCTCAAGCTGTTGTGATTTCTTTCCTTCCGCACGTGTGTGTGTGTGTGTGTGTGTGTGTGTGTGTGTCTGTGTGTGTCTGTGTGTCTGTGTTTGTCTGTGTGTGTGTGTGTGTGGAATGGGCACTGGTTGCTTTTGAACTGGTTCTGCACATATATTTCCTCATTCTGCTTCTCCAGTCCAGACAGTGGTGCATTCAAACCTCCACAAATACCACATCCGCTAAATGTGTTACTGCTTGTTTTGAAGAACAAATAAACAGGGAGAGGGGGTGGAATGGATGTGCATGTGTGAATTTTTTAACATATTTTTTGATCCCCCCCCCACCCTCCTTAGGACCGAGTGTGAGGTCACACTGCATAGAATACGCTCTTCTAGAATATTGCAGGAAATATTTTAGTTAGCCAACTATGATAACATTAAATTATCATCAAAGAAACACACACACACACACACACACACACACATGTACACACATACCAGGACTGAGAAGCTGAAGAAACATTTTAAAATTCCAAGCTTTCCTGGGAACCCAGAATAATACCTAATTGCACTGTGTGATATGTTTACACTGTGAACATACTCACCTGATTCAGATGTCCTGAAATGTTTCCTGATCTTAAATACCCTAAGCAGACACATATTGCCCTCTCCTTATTTCACTCTCTTTCTCTCTGAGTGTCTCTCTCTGAGTGTCTCTCTCTTTCTGAGTCTCTCTCTCTTTCTCTTTCCAAGTCTTTTTCTCTCTGAGTGTCTCGCTCTTTGAGTATCTCTCTCTCTCTCTCTCTCTCTCTCTCTCTCTCTCTCTCTCTCTCTCTCTTTCTCTCTCTCTCTAAGTCTCTCTCTCTCCACTGTCCTCTACTTGGTCCCAGCGATGGATCGATATTTCCCACAAGTCTGTGCTGTGTCGTCTGCCTCTTTTACTTTCTAGAGTCTTACTATCAAAAGCAGTAACACTGTCAAGCAGTGACTCAGAGGTGTGTGTGTTTGTGTGTGTGTGTGTGTGTGTGTATGTGTGTGTGTGTGTGTGTGTGTGTGTGTTTGTGTGTGTGTGTGTGTGTACAGTTTTACTTTTTTGTGAGATCAATTGTGACATACATTTTGAATATATTTTCCATACTTTAGCCACAGCTGAATTCACTTGAAATATTGTCATTTGGTTAGTCAG
>NC_135211.1:16885675-16918175 GCF_052324685.1 Brachyhypopomus gauderio | reverse complement strand
GTATATCAGCTTGTTCCAAACAAAAGTACCACACGGCGCGTGCGTTTCTCCATCTTTCTCCTCGATTTTTTTTCTTTCTTTCATTAATAAGTAAATAACGGACGCCGTAAGTATAGATAGCTGACGCTGTAGAAGACCTGATCCATCTCGCCTGCAGCATCTCGTTAAATATTCAGTGAAAAATAATGGCATCTAAGACATCACCTATAGTCACGTTATTATCTTCATTTCTCAAAATCAGCCGGACTGATAGCTTCGTTTGTCTTTCCCTGGACATAAATCTTCGGCTGTACAGGACTCAGCGGAGACTCCGGAGGGAACTCTCATCCTTAAAACTCTACCTGCATTAAGTTTAATCAATCCTGCGTCTTAGATGTGTCATTATATTATTATTCTAATTTTTTCCAGTGTTTTGATGATAATTCTATAACTTTACATTTTATTTTATGTATTTAGAAATGCTCTGAGATCATTTTATATTAAGAGGCCTTATATTTGAAATAATAAAAAATAGCAGAAGGTCTGTTTTGTGTTCTACTTTGCAATCCACAAGCTGCTTTTTTTATTTGATAGGCTACGTAACCGACCTAGGATACGTTATCATACATTTACTGTCAAATAAACACGATCATGGTGTAACGTGAAAAGCTACAAAAAAAGATTTAGTTGTCTTTAACTCAAAGCACAGACTACTCATCACACAATGCTAATTTTCATTGACAGGAATAGTCACTGCAGAAAAATATTGGTTAAGACCCATCGTACGTTAAGATACTTGTCTGAGATAAGAGACGTAGCCTATATAAAAATAGAATACTAGCTGATATTTACTGTTTCGTTCATTACGTATATTTGTATTTAAATTCATTAACCTCGATATACGTTTGTAATACTAAACAAGCAGGTTTTAATTGCGTCAATGACTAAGCGCGCGTCTTAAAACAAAAAAGCAACAGATAAGAAGCTTCCAAATATCATTTCGCTTAGGTGGCATATATTCAAACAGTTGAGAAGAACCGACGTGAGATACAAGTGCTTGGTAGCTCGAGAGAGCGAGGAAGAGAGAATGGGTGAGCGAGGAGGGAGGTGGGCGCGAGACGGAGAGGGACGGTCAGAGCGCGCGAGCGCCAGCGTCGGCCTAGGATAGAACAGCCCAGTGACCAATAGAAGCGCAGATGGGCTGGGCTCGCGAGCTCTCAGTCTTACATGGGCCCTTAAAGTTTGTTTGTTCGTTGAATGCGGCGTGTGATGAAAACGTGTTACTTATCCCGTTCGGCAATAATCAAATGAATCTGATTTGAGGATATTCGACACATTCTATGGACTTCCGACGCTATTACGCACGAAAGTAATTTTGCCGACCTACTTTTCCGCTCTAGCCTTGAGGAACAAACGACTAGGTACAAGCGGTGAGTTTGCCATCATACAAGGACTGAATCACAACGATTTCAATGCCAATCAGAAACAAGGACAGCAAAGCACTCCGAACAGCCGTTATTTGGGGAAAAAACAGCCGTTAAGGCAAACATGGATGTTTTGTTACGACCTGTCGGACACTTTTGGTGAATTGAAACTTAAACGAGTGAGAACGGCGATAACTGTTTGAACAGCTCGAAAGAAAAAAAAGAGACGGTTGCACATGGACAAGAAATTGACATTCCTGTAGTGTACAAGATAAGCTTTACGGAGCCACCAGCTGGCTGCTAAGAAGGGTTAAACTGCGTCTGAAGGGAGTTGGAAAATCCAGCCTTTCTTCCACACGGATCAACTCATTGGGTGGGAGAAGCCAGAGAGACAAGAGTCCCCAGCAAATCAGCGACTAATTGATTAAAGAGACTTCATTTGAATAGGGGGCTGGCGAGGTGCCAATCGCCTTTCAAACAACCCCCCCGTATGATTAATCGCGAGGCATTATTGATAATCATAACAGGACACATGCGCGGTGGACGGGCTCGGTATCCGTAATTTTGGGAAGTTTTTAGCAATTTTTCATTCTTTCGAGGCTGATGCGTGAGCCAGCATGTCGCGGAGGAAACAAGCGAAGCCGCAGCACTTGCAGACCGAGCCGCAGCTGGCCTTGGCCGGCCACGATGGTGAGTGTGAGCCGCTGCAGCTCACGTCCTCGCCGCTTGTGCACACACTACTGAACGCTCACTTACCACGGACGGAGACACGCTTCTCGTGCTTACTGCTTCTCTTCGTTGTCTGAGCACGCTTTCTTTAAGTTTTTAATAACAGTATTTCTAAAGGTGAACGTTATCACGCATATTTAAAGCAGAACAGTCTCCTTTTAAAATTATTTTGGGGCAGTTTCATTTATCGTGTAAAATTATTAATCCTATAAACTGTACTCAACGATAATAAATAAGGATTTAGATGGAAACTGGGAGTCTTGTTTTAAAATACATTTTGGCTCCTGAGTATTTAAATATGTTTGCATTTTCTTATTCGGCTTGTTTATTGTGCTCAAAAGTCGTGAAGTTCTCTTTACAAGATAAAATATTTTATACGGGCCTTTTTACTAACCGTTTTAACAGTAAGGCATTGCTATAGACACGGACACATTTGTTCGTTTTGTTATGGCCCACCAAAGTTGAAGTTGTTCACAGAAGTTTGGGATCTTTCTTCTCCTCCTTCTTCTCATCCTCCGTGATATGTTCCGGAGTCGCTCATACACACTCAGTGCTATGGGAACCAACAACAGTCGCTTTTAAAACCTCCGCTTTTCTCCCAGTCTGGTTTATGATTAAGAAAAACACTTGGCTTGCTTATGTTTTTTTCTATCGTATTTCAGTCAGCCCAAAGGTCTTAATTTGTCGGCTTAACTTAATGCTACCTTTAACCATAGAAAAACGCAAGTTTTTCTGATTCTGAAGGGCTGTTTAGGGATTATCTGGCTAGATAAAAACCACTAGGATTTCACGTAAACCTCTTTTAATCAGTCTGTTCGACAGTGTGTCCATATGGGTATAATTTTAGGCTTTTGTGCCTATATAGAAGCATATTTTACAGTATAGCGTATTGTATTTTCTCTCTACATTGGTCTTTTCGTTTTATGAATGTAGCCATTGCAATTTTTATGATTTATTAAACTAATAATCAAACACGTTACAACTAACGTGGGACTTCTGAAAAACTGGAGGGGGAGTAGAAATCCAATACAAATCCCACGAACAGGTCAAACTTGCTCTTGTTACTTTTTTGTAGCACTTTAGAATGTAATGTGGAGCGCGTGGAACTGGGACTAATGGTGATGAGGCGCGTGTATAGTCCGGCCCGTCAGGGACTCTATTTACTGGGGATCACGAATCCACACGCACAGGCTACACATCCTAAATGAAGTTTATCTGTAATAAGTCTTTTTTGCGTTACTTTTTAAAGTAAGTCGAGCAAAGTCTTTACAACTGCAAAGATGGCAATTAAACACGGATTCCTCGCCTATCTAAGTTAGTTTAAACTGTGCACTTCAAAAGATGAATAAAGTTAATTTGTGCTATAAAATGCGTTTAAAGCACATTAACATTTCTTCTATAAAGTGGCCTATTTATGGCCTGATCGTGCTATCTCGCAGAAGAGCTCCATCTCAACGTTCAGCGTTTGAGATCAGGTTTCGTCTTGCTGATTTTGAAAGGACGCTTTGATGTGATAAGGATTTAGATTTAGTATCGAAACTCGAGTAATTTTCGACACAATTGGGCTTTTTTATTTAATCTTCCATATTGCTTCCAAATGGTACCTATGGTAAATTAACAAAAGTTCGCCCACATGGTAATTTTGTTTCAGGCAGTACTTGAAAGCTTTTTCGCTGGCCACTGTCTATCATATGGCTTTCTTCAATCTCTAGATAAAAGTTTTGCGAAGCAACAGGGCAGATTCTCAGATGGCCGAATATTGTCCTGCCCAACGCTGACCTTATCTATACTGTGTGCGGAGCTCCCGTAGTGTCCGACTGACCTTCCTTCTCCTCTTTTCACTTAAGCGCTTTATTTTACCCATCCTGATACATTTTTGAAAACGCCTAAAGAATTCTGTGCAGCCCAGTAGCGTTATTTTTATTCTCAGAATATTTAAGTTTTCGGCTTTGGTTTTATTTATTGATTGTATGTATTTTTGCTTAATACGCATATATTACATTATTCCCTAGGCCGACATGCAGTGTTGGTGTGAGAGGGAACTATTTAATCCGAATGCAGGGGATTGGTTTGGATCAACGCGACAAACGATCTTAGCCGAAGTTTGTGATTTCGCTGGAAATGTAAGAAACTGAAAACGCGTCGAAATTTGGCCTTTAAATATTTAAATTAATATCCAGTCAAAATGATTGACAACGTTTGTCTATCATCTGACCGATCAAATGTTTTTCATTCACTTCACCAAATACAGACCTGTTGGCTGCTAGGCGTGTGTTGTGTACAGTACTTTTCTTACTCTCTTGAGTGAGAACATAGACTTATGAACTTTTTTTTGGTGGAAAATCGAGGCCCAGTGGTACAGTTGACCAGAACTAGGAAAGCTTGCCCTTTCCTGAACCTGTAATCCACGTTAGGCCCAAGCTGTATCAGAGAGGGAGAGGGGGGGAGAAAGATGCAGAAGGGAGAGGAGAGTTGTCTCTGTTGTCTCATCACCCAGGGTGGGATGAGAGGCTGTTTTAACCTTTGCCAGGCTTGCACCGCGGGGAGGTGAGGAAGGCTCAGGTCACAGAGTGTCCGTGTGTGCTGCCTCACTGACCCCCAGAGTGTCTGGTCAAAGGCAGCCTAGCAGGAACTGAGGAGAGGGGGGGGGGAGTGTCTGCTCTCCCCTCCCCTTTCACTCCAGCAAACATACAAATCTCTCTCTGGATGAAGTGTGTGTGTGTGTGTGTGTGTGTGTGTGTGTGTGTGTGTGTGTGTGTGTGTGTGTGTGTGTGTGTGTGTGTGTGTGTGTATATAGAGGAATAGATAGATATATAGAGGAAGTGTGTTGCAGAGTTCCAATACTGTTTGTGTGTAATATTTTACGTATTACAAATACACACACTCACACACAGTATAGGAAACAAACAGTATTGGAACTCTGCAATCAAAAGGTATTTGGTTGCTTGTCATGTGGTTTTTTTTTCCTTCCTTCCTTCCCTCCCCCATCATTTGTATAGTGGAAGTTTGGAAGTGGTCTGAAGGAGCTGGCCTTGCTTTGTAAGTCCCCTCTCACACCCCTTCTGTTTTAAAGCATGTCTGTACTGCACTGGCTCAACACGTACTGACCAGAGGAGAAGAGCTTTACAGGACCTCCACCTAGTGTTCATAGGGAAGTTTCCAAAAGGCTGAGAGAGTACAGGGGGAGGGAGAGATGAAGGGAAGGAGGAGAGAGAGAGAAATGAAGAAGTAGTGTGAACAGTTACTCCCTCTGTGAAATTACGCGACACCTGAACCACAGAAAAAACAACGTAGGCATGACCGCTTTTTGTCTTTGCCTTCTGATCCACTCTCTGGAGCACTTTACAGACGTCTTTCACTGAGTCTCTGTGGCTTACTGGGTGTCCCCATCTGCTCGGAGCTTGGCGTGGCACTGCACGGTGTTGAGCACCCAAAGACACGGCTGTGTGAAGTTGGGTCCTCATCAGAACTAGAGCTCCGCTTCAGCTGAACACACTAATCCTCCAGTCAGCTGGCAGCCTGCTGTCCTGCGTTGCTCGCGTCCAGGGCTGGGCTGCACCACCACGCGCGTGTGTAGGTTCTGCTTCACACTGCACCTAAATGGGACTTTCAATCAACGCTTCATCTACTAAACCATTTTGTATAGAGGCTATAGCTGTGTGTGTGTGTGTGTGTGATGTATACAATATATAAATGAATATAATGAAATGCATGGCTGAAATTTGAGAGAATATTTGCAAAATTAGACCCGTTTTAGAAATGTTGGGAGTTGATCTTTTAAGCATGGTGAATATTTTGCATTAATGGTAAATATTGTTTACTAAAACATATTTGGCAATTAAATCAGATTTTCTTTTTTTATTTTATTATATTTCTTTTTTGTGGTGATAGGGGGGTGTGAAAACCTAGCAAGGTTGTTAAACTTTTTGCAAATGCAAAACGTGCTTTTAAGGGCAAAGAATAGATTGTTCCACAGTAGTTGAGTAGTTTTGAATATAATGATGTAGCATTTCCCTTTCTTAGGATTATACAGTGTGAAGTGTCCCATAAACCCTTCTGGCACCTTCACAAAGATTTTTTTTTTTTCTTTTCTTTTTTTGTATGCAAAATGCACTTCAGCGACTGCTATATTTTCACTTCGGTAAGTATAATAGCATATGTTTAAGACTGAAGTGTTAATGTCATAATTATAGAAAATTAAGGTTGATTTTTCTTTTAATATTTTATTTTCTAAATTGTATCGATTTCACAAACTTGCCCTTTTCAATATTCTTTTCAGAGTCCCCATTTCCTCTTTTTTTGTATTAGTAAAAAAAAATGAACTCGGTTAATTTTAATATGCATTATTCTAAACTTATAATAGTTTATGTATAAATTTCCTTTTGAGCAGCAGCACCCCCCCCCCCCTTCAAGCACATGTATGTGTTTCTTAACTTCAGTTAAGATATGTGATCATCTTAAGCAATGCATAGAGATTAACTTGTGGTCTTTACCATAAAGCGTTCTCCGTAATCTCCTCCCCTCCCCCTCAACTAAATTAAACCACTTTTTCCTCCTTAGCCACTT
This sequence comes from Brachyhypopomus gauderio, assembly GCF_052324685.1. Taxonomy (NCBI): domain Eukaryota; kingdom Metazoa; phylum Chordata; class Actinopteri; order Gymnotiformes; family Hypopomidae; genus Brachyhypopomus; species Brachyhypopomus gauderio. The sequence goes on along the minus strand of NC_135211.1, from coordinate 16,911,477 downwards.
GTGAACCACTGCTGTCATGATATTAAAAACTTTTCATCATAAAGTTGACTTTTCCCGTCTGTCCGACACTGCGGCCTTCCGAGGCCCAGCTTTGGTGTCATGGCAACTTTAGCGTTATCTGATGTTCCAGCACTGAGAGTCGCGGCGGGAGGATAATCCGTGAATTAAAGAGGATCTGTTCTAGGGACGGGGCTGCCGAGCAGGGCCAGACTCTAACCCCCACGGCCCGCGCTGGCGCTCCCATGCTGGGGAACAATGGGGAGCCATCCTGTCTCCCGGCAGGGCCGACACACACTCCTGCAGGGGTTTCATTTGCAAATGAATCCCCACACTGATGAAAATGTAGAGGGCGAAGCCCCTCAGTGAAAGGGATTCATAGAAAATTGCAATTTGTAAATCAACTTGTATGTAAAACAGCAAGATTTTTTTGCAGGATACAAAGGGGAGGAGAAAGAGAGGGAGAAAGAAGGATGGGAGTGTGCAGAAAGACTGCAGGCCCAGAGGGGGTTGTGGGAGGGACAGAAAAGTATTTCTCACCACCACTTTTTTTCTTTCTTTTTTTTCTCAATGCTTCTGTCTTATTTAAAAGAAAATGGGTGAAACTGAAAATGTGTTGAAAGATCAGTTCTTTTCATACTTGTAATTCCAGGTAGTACATTTGCAACTTGGGTGTCGAAAGAGAGAAAGTCTGTTGGAAAAGTTGCAGCAATGATGTAAAACACCTTATTGTGCCCCTTTCAGTTTGTTTTTATTGCCAAAGTAAAGCACATTCTTTTGTTTGATACATATTCGTTGTCATATGTAAACACAGGCAGGTTAAATTGTCCATAGTTAAAGATGTTTGTTCCTTACTTAACTTTCTTACAGTGTGTTGGATTTATACTTGTGGATTAAAAAAACGTTTCCTTCCAAGACTATTTCAGTATGTGCATTTATAGATGCTTAGCTTAGCGTGGTCCATGTCCGTGTTCTTAGCATTAGCAGCAGGGTGTTCTGAATGCAGAGAACCCACTTGTTCCTGTCAGGTCCTGATTGTGGTCTGACTGGATACAAATTAGTTTAGTGACGGGGATAACCTGTCCACGAAGCACGCAGTTGGTTGAAAATGAGCAAAGTTGACAGCAAATTGAAAGTCTAATAAGTCCTTCAAATGGTTGATTTGTGCTAGTGGACATGTGGGCATTGAGGAGTATGAAATATTGGAAATCAATGCCTCTCTATGAAATTTCATTAGGCCCCATTGTCCTCAGTTCATAGTATTTTATGTTTTGATGGATTGTCCGAAGAAAAAGATTATCTAAGGTGGTGAGGCTGAGGGAATTCAGATACACATCCAATGATCACTTCACCAATATTTTAAGTGTTATTGATCTTGCTTCATTTTTGTCCTCTTTCACATAAGTTCAGCTGTGGACTAGTCCCACTTCCTCTAATCTGTTTGGATTTTATTGTTCCTTTTTTAATGGCTGTTTTTTATATATCAAGGGGATGAGTGTTAAACTGATTAACAGAAGATTAACGACAAAAGAATCTGAACAGATAAAGCTGCTGCTTCAGCTGCAAAACATTTCTAATCACTAATCCTCTCTCTCTGTCTCTCTCTCTGTCTGTCTGTCTCTCTCTCTACCCATCCCTTTTTTTCCCTCCACTTCAGGGGACACGGAGCCCAGCTTGGATGACCCCCCTTGCAAGGAGTCGGGTGCCCATGTCTGTGGCAGATGCTGTGCTGAGTTCTTTGAACTGTCGGATCTTGAACAACACCAGAAGAATTGCACTAAGAATCAATTAGTTCTGATTGTGAATGAGAATCCTGCGTCTCCTTCCGGAACCTTCTCTCCCAGCTCCCCTCCCCATAATCCTGACGAGCAGGTGAATGACACGACTAATAACGCAGATCAAGGCGAGTGTGCCGACCTTGTAGACCATAACTCGCTGGATAAAGAGGAAGTCATGGATGTGGATGTGTCGACAATCTCTGCCGCCCATGACGACGGAAGCAGACACATGGAGGGAAGCAGCCCCATCAATGGCAACAGTGAAGGCAGCCTTGGAGGGAGGGGTACAACTGTACCTAATGTGGGCAGCTCTGCTATCTCAGCCTCACTACCTCAGCTTGGCAATCTGACGGAGCTGGGAAACTTCTCTATGATGAACAGCAACGTCATCATTGAAAATCTCCAGAGCACCAAAGTGGCAGTGGCTCAGTTCAGTCAGGAGACGAGACCAGGCGGAGGGCAGAGGGTGGCTGTGCCTGCTTTGATGGAACAGCTTCTAGCTCTGCAGCAGCAACAGATTCACCAGCTACAGTTAATAGAACAGATTCGACACCAGATTCTTCTCCTGGCGTCCCAGTCTCCTGAGCTACAGGTGCCACCCACATCCTCCCCTGGGAATCTGACTTCATCCACAAGTCCACTAACCACACTCAGCTCCCACCTGTCCCAGCAGTTGGCAGCGGCTGCTGGTCTAGCCCAGAGTCTTGCCAGCCAGTCTGCCAGCATTAGTAGCTTGAAGCAAATGGCTGGTACCGCACAGCTACCTCAGAGCAACTCCAGCATGGGAGAGTCATCTCAAAGTCTGGGAGCTATTGGGACTGCTGTGGTCAATACTCAAGCTTCAGACAAAAGGGCTGGTTATCCTGGCCCACTGCATTCCCAGCTAAGCAACCCATCACTAGCAAAGTCATCCACACCAGCTTTTGGGATTGGAAGCCTGCTGAATCCTGTGGCTAACTCACTTCTACCTCAGCCCCCACCGGGAAACCCCATGTTCTCCAGTGCTCTTCCAAGTGTTGGAACCACAGTTGAGGATCTGAGCTCACTTGCTGCATTAGCCCAGCAAAGGAAAGGCAAGCCACCAAATGTCTCGTCCTTTGAGCCCAAGAGCAGCTCTGAAGAGGCGTTCTTCAAACACAAGTGCAGATTTTGTGCCAAGGTGTTTGGGAGCGACAGTGCCTTGCAGATTCACTTGCGTTCACATACAGGAGAACGGCCATACAAATGCAACATCTGTGGCAACCGCTTCTCTACTCGTGGCAACTTGAAGGTTCACTTCCAGCGTCATAAAGAAAAGTATCCTCACATCCAGATGAATCCATACCCAGTCCCAGAGCATTTAGACAATATTCCAACCAGCACCGGTATTCCCTATGGCATGTCAATGGCACCAGAGAAGCCGGTCACCAGCTGGTTGGATAGCAAACCTGTCCTATCTACTCTGAGCTCATCAGTTGGGATGTTGCTTCCCCCAACTATACCAAGCCTGCCGACGTTCATCAAGAAGGAGGAAAACCATTCCGTGGCTGTAACAAGCCCTCCCAACTCTGCAAAGAGTGACTCAGGTCCAGTCGAGCTGTCTGTAAAAACCAGTGATGGTGTGTCGGAAGAAGGCGATGGTGCAACCTTGCCTACCTCAAATGGGAAAACTGAAGAAAGTAGCCAGTCTTCTGGATTCACAGTAAACACAAATTCTGTGAGCGAGAGTAAGACGGAGTACACCACCTCCAACAGCCCTCCCATGGCCACCAACCCACTAATGCCCCTGATGTCGGAGCAGTTTAAGGCCAAGTTCCCATTTGGAGGTCTCCTGGATCCTCTGCCAGGCTCAGAAACTTCCAAACTGCAGCAGCTCGTAGAGAATATAGACAGGAAGGTGATGGACCCCAATGAATGTGTCATCTGCCATCGTGTTCTGAGCTGCCAAAGTGCACTGAAAATGCACTATCGCACACATACCGGGGAACGGCCATTTAAATGCAAAATCTGTGGCCGTGCCTTCACCACTAAGGGCAACCTGAAGACCCACTACAGTGTCCATCGTGCCATGCCACCTCTGAGGGTGCAGCATTCCTGTCCTATCTGCCAGAAGAAGTTTACCAATGCCGTAGTGCTGCAACAGCACATACGTATGCACATGGGTGGCCAGATTCCTAATACACCCCTCCCTGACAGCTACCCAGAATCCATGGGCTCTGACACTGGCTCATTTGATGAGAGAAACTTTGACGACCTCGACAACTTCTCAGATGACAACATGGAAGGACTGGAGGACGGCCCAGATAGCAGCATCCCAGACACACCCAAGTCTGCTGATGCATCCCAAGATAGCTTCTGTTCTTCACCAATACCACAGGACCAGTCAGGCTTTGACCACCAAGATAGGATGCCCCAGGGGCTGGTTGAGGATTCACAGTTAAACAGAAGTAAAGTAACAGAAAATGGTTCAATGGAAGGTGACCACTTCACTAATGATTCTTCCTCACTAGGAGGTGACATCGAGAGCCAAAGTGCAGGAAGTCCAGCTGTCTCTGAATCTACCTCCTCCATGCAAGCTCCATCGCCCTCTAGTTGTGCTTTGCTACAGCGCAAATCCCCCAGTCTGGAGGACCGTCAGCAGAGGCCACTGTCACTGGAGCACGTAAGTGCGGGTCTCATTCACACCCATTCTTCGGGTCTAGGAGCTCTGGACCTAACCTCCATGAACCCCTCTAAAGACCCTCTGGGCATGCTTTTTCCCTTCCGTGAGCGAGGCACCTCCAGGAACACATCATGTGACATCTGTGGAAAGACGTTTGCCTGTCAGAGTGCCTTGGACATCCACTACCGAAGCCATACCAAAGAAAGACCATTCATTTGCACGGCCTGCAATCGGGGCTTCTCCACCAAGGGTAATTTAAAGCAACATATGCTAACCCATCAGATGAGAGACCTTCCCTCCCAGCTCTTCGAGCCCAACACAAGTCTAGCATCCAGTCCTACACCTTCCCTGCTCTCTGTGCCCCCGACGATCAAGACAGAGATCAACGGCTACCTTCATGGTCCTCAACATGATGGGAAAGACCTTCCTTCAAGCCTGGTGACCTCCTCTGCTTCCACTTCCCCAGTGCTTTCAGCTGCTCCTCCAAGACGAACTCCCAAACAACATTACTGTAACACCTGCGGGAAGATGTTTTCCTCTTCCAGCGCCCTGCAGATCCATGAGAGGACCCACACTGGGGAGAAGCCCTTTGCCTGCACCATCTGTGGACGTGCGTTCACTACCAAAGGAAATCTCAAGGTAATATATGCTAGTAATGATGGCTAAGTGATATAGTGCATTGAATGACTTGTGATTGAGTCTGGTTAGTCTGTTTTAAAACAGGCAGGAAAGTGGTGATTTCTCCCCCTCCAGTTCTTTCACAAAAGAGAGCTTTATGGATTGTAATGTCAGTATTAATTTCCAAGAAATTTTCACTGATCAAGACACCAGTAATTGTGTACAGGGTAGAGAGAAGGAACACCTCAGCTGTGCTGAAATAAAGGTGTACAAGTGGAAAGGTTGAGTCACCCCATTAATATGAATATTGGGCTGAAACCTGAGAGTGTGATTGATGGAGCACAGCCAGGAACGCTTCACTTAACAGGCTTTAACTACAGTTACCAGCGGCAACCACCCTTAGCTGCAGCATGCTCAGTATTTTTCCAGAGTTTATCTTGTGAAAACGTGAGCTTCCCTTTGATCATGAAGAGAAAGGGCCCCCTCTCACAGATAAACAGGAACTGGGGGTGGTTTTATGTGGACATGTGTGATCGCACCAGTCGCCTGTGAAGAACTGGGGAAACCTGACACACACGAGGCTTAATTTTCAGGAAACAATATAAATCTCTAACTAGATTCAAATTTCCCCTCCGAATAAATCAGTAATTACAGTGCACTCATTGTGAGAAGTAGAGAAAGGGGCCAAAAAACATCTTTGTATGTAGTTGGGGGAAGCTCTTAGTTTATTTCAAAGTATTTGAATTTACCTCATTCTATTAGTGCATCATTCAATTCATTAGTAAAGTTTGTACATTTAAGTATTTCTTTGGAAAGTTAATTTCTTGTTTTAAAATTAGTCAGTGCTAAGACGCAACATTTTTTCCACTTTAAAATTTTTGCTAATTGCAAAAAAGGAGAAAGTATCCGTATTTTCTCTGAAGCTGTTTGAGCAGCTTAAACTGCAGACTCGGAAGAATGAAGTAAAACAGCCTGCAATGTTGTAGAAAAATGCAAATTGTTGTCATGTGTTTGCTAACTGCAGAGGGTAGTTTACAGACCTGAAACATGGTGTGAGCTGGAATCCCTTGTATGTCGTCTGTTTTACTAAAGGTGATCAGTATTGCACAAATCACTTATTCCACACTACTGCATCGGTGCCTGAAGGGCGAATCGGGGGTTACGTGTCACATTTAATAGTGGCGAGTGCAATGAGAGAGGACACTGCAATCTACCCAGAACATGGTCTGCAAGAGGCTCCATCTGCAGAGAGAGAGCGTAGAGTGAGGGATTGTTTAAGATGTATTATTCTCATCCTAACGACTTGACCTCAAAAGCTGTCGTCAGTGAGGCGATTTTATGCTAACTGTTAGTTCATTATATATTTTTCTTTTTCCATTGCATCATATTGTGTGTGCAATCCTGATTTTTGGCCAAATTTGTAAACTGTGTGTGTGTGTGTGTGTGTGTGTGTGTGTGTGTGTGTGTGTGTGTGTGTGTGTGTTGTTTAGGTACACATGGGTACTCACATGTGGAACAGTGCCCCAGCCCGGCGGGGGCGCCGTCTCTCTGTAGACGGCCCCATGGCTTTCCTGGGCACAAACCCAGTGAAGTTCCCTGAGCTCTTTTCCAAGGACTTGTCCAGTAGAGCAGGGAATGGCGACCCAGCGAGTTTCTGGAACCAGTATGCCGCTGCCTTCTCTAACGGTCTGGCCATGAAGACCAACGAGATCTCTGTGATCCAGAACGGAGGTCTGCCCACCTCGCTCTCCGGAAGCGTGGGCAACGGCGGCAGCTCTCCCATCGGGGGCCTGACTGGGAGCATGGACAAGCTACACAGCTCCGAGCCCAATGCGGCGCTGGCTGGCCTGGAGAAGATGGCCAGCACGGAGAACGGCACTCACTTCCGTTTCACTCGCTTCATAGAGGATAACAAGGAGATCGTCACCAACTAGGGGACGGGCGGCACTCCTGTGGTACGAGCCGACACGCAACTGCTTCCAGACGCGCTCACAAATGCACAACAGAGCATGTGCAGGAGAGGAGTGCCCTGGTGTGCCACCGAGACTTTAGATCAGAAGTTTGAAGAGGACTTGCTTTTTTGTACAATGTACATGTTAAAGTTTTACGGAGCTTATTTATTAGTGATTATAACCTTGCTCGAAAAACCAAGTGGAAACATTAACAGTTAGGTAGTTTTTCTTTTATTTTCAGTCTTACTGCCAGAATGGAGCTGGGTGATGGTGTAAAAGTGCGCATTGGGAACTTCTGGCTAGATGACTTTTACCTTATTATTAAATTATTTCTCTCTGTAGTACGTATAACAACACTGTTGATGTTTGTGATGCATTAGAGCTTGAATAAGCAGAAACAAAAGCCTGTAAATAATGTCCAATGCCCCGTGCTAGATGGTTTACCAGCTGTGTATGAACTTTTTCCCTGATCCCCATCAAGGTTTCAAAAAAATGTCTTCAGGCAGAGGACATGCAGGATAGTTCTATTTCGACTTTTATTTAAGTAAAAAATAAAAAAAGCATAACTACATCTCAGCTGTTACTTTTAGAAATTAATCTTTTTGTTTTTGAATGTTTATGGTATTGTGGTTTTAAATTCTTTTTAGTTTTTTTTGTTTGTTTGTTTTATTTCTTGTTACTGTCAAGAGGCTTCAGCGTAATTGTTACATGGAAAAAAAGAAGAAAAAGGTCAATTTCCTGGTTTGTAACGGAAAAGCGAGATGAATTTGCGTTGTGGGAGATGCTTCTGGAAGTTCAGTAGGCTATGAGCTGGGTTTCGACATTGCTGCTACGTTCTAGCATCTTTGTTTGACATCAAATGCAAATCACGTGTTGATGCGTCCTGTACATACTGTCGGATGTGGAACAACTAACTCCATCACAACAAATGTACATAATCTTGGTCAATAGACAAAGTCCATCTCGGCCAGGCGACAAACGATAGTGTTTTTATAAATATGAATAAATATATATATATATTAGGTTTGCAAACCGTTGGACTGTTACATGCACTTTCTTGGAAAGTTGGAAAATCTTTAAGGGTCCAGTTTCTCTACAATTTAATACCTACTAACAACTACAATACTGTAATTCTTTATTCTAGTAATCAAATACATCTGTTTTCCAAAAGAAACGGTGTGTCGGCGTTTCTCTTCCTTTTTTTTTTAAATTAACGGCAGTCGCGTTTCCTCCGATCACTTGATCACCCCAGGATTGTCTCGCACTTTCAAATGCTTTGTAGTTGTGTCCTCTGCTGAATTAACGCTTGTATATTCCAGAGTTGATGAGCCGAGGCTTTCCCTTGGCCCAGATCTTGTGCAGTAACGCCGCCTGCGTTAAACCGTCCTCCAAAAGTAGCATTACACTGACAGTCGGACCACGTCTGTTCTCACGCAAATGCAATTTAGTGAGTGATCCGGGCGAGCGACGGACAGCCTCTGGACATTTAAAAATATACCGCAGCATAATTTTGATTTCAGTTCATCATTCCGCTGTTGTCAGCTCTCCGAATTTTTAATTAGATGATCGATTGGTTTGGGGCGCGCGTGCCGTCTGCATTTGTTTAGATGGATTGATCAGAGCTGCATGTAGTGAAATGGGAAAAGTTTTTATATATACATACATTTTCTTGTCGACGGTGAGCGATGAAGGTTTCTTAAGAGAAATAGATTTAGACAGTTAAGGTTTCCCTTGCAGATCATACTGAATTAGAAGCGTTAGGCCAGCATACAGGCTGACCTACGACGTGTGAACGTAGCCAAGGTTAGATTACAGTTTTACTAAAATTATAGAATAAAATGGTTTATTTGTGATTGCGAGAGAATTAACCCTACTTAATTACTGGTTTTTTCTGTCTCTCTTGTAGACCACGATTACACAATACCGACGTATTATGATTTTATTAAAATTTAATTATCTGTCCCTCTCTGTGATGCATTTATATATTTATGTGATGCCAGTTTACAGGAAAACAAATTGTTTACGAAAACAAAGAAAACTGTCACCGACGACGGGCGGGTATCTGGCTTCTTTACTTCTACTTCTTTATCTGAGCTGTATCTATATATATATTTTTTTTTTTTACTTTTTCAATTTTTTTTCCCCACCAGCTGCATTTAATTTAACACATCATTGCACTTCCTGCAGCGCAGGATATGTTAATCCGAGTCCCGCATCCCATCTCCTTTACCCCCTCTCTCTCCTCCCCTCACCCGCGGATTTTATAGCTGGCTAAATTCCCCAATATTTACAAGATCTCGATGCTAAATGATCCTTGCAAAAGGCCCGGGCCTGGCAAATGATCCCCGCCTCCAAGAATCTGTTACTTCTGACGGTCCCGTGTGGTGTCGCGATAAAAGCCTCGTTTCAACAACGCCTCATCCTCCGGGTTCTTTATTAGTGAATACCTGTATGGCCCGTGTTTAGTGACTCTGTGGACACACAGCACCTCACATCGCCTCATTCAGCAAATTGTTAAAAATAAATATGTTCAGATACATATGACATACATGTCTGTTCTCTATTTCCCCGTTTCAGAGGAATGGGAAAAAATAGAAGTAATGGTAATTTAGAATTTTGTATGCAAGGTTTTGGCAGAGTATTATTATTATTATTATGATAATAATTATGCTTGATTAAATAACACTACATTTAATCTCACATATCAAAACAATAATGGACCAGGAAAATGTGGATTAGACCTTTAGTGTCCATATTATGTTCCATTTAAATCTGCATTATTTAATATCTGTGCTAAGGCTTGGCTGATGATTTGTTCTGGTAAAGCTTGGAGTAGAAACTGCCCAAAGAGGGCTTGAAATCTACTTGGCCACTTATTTCTAGTAGGTCTGTATTCTTCCTCTGTGTCAGTTATTAGATTTTCTTTAAAAAAAAAAATGGTGTTAAAGCTCAAATGACAATATTATTTAATCATATATGGACTTTAATTTCAAGAGTAACTATATATATATATATGAATATATATATATATATTCATATATATATATATATATATATATATATATATATATATATATATATTCAATATATATATATATATATATATATATATATATATATATATATATATATATATATATTGTAACTATTTACAGTAAAAAGTAAAAGAACAAAAACAAAGCTGTTGGTGAAATGCAAATTGTGAGGGCTTGATGCATCTGCTCCCAGTGTCCATGCAGGAAAAATAAGTTAATGTTTAATGCTCTAGTTATTATTCTGCCTTTTTGCAAGGACACCTGCACCTTCCCAAATCTATCTAAACCAGCACAAGGCAATGCATGAAAAAAGTGACCAAAATATTAAGCAAAATACAGGACAAATTCATGAAAAATGCAGGACAAATACAGGACAAATCCATGAAAAATACAGGACCATGTCCATGCACACATTACCCTTTGTTTCTTTTATTTTTCTTCAGCAGTATGTGACATGAAATTTAATTTTTTAATAATGACTATAGTTTTCTGTTGTGAATAACCATTTCATTATTTGCAACTAAATCATAATTCGGAATGCAGTTTAGAATAATGTATTTATTTATTTAGTCAGAGACAAACAGAAAGAGGAATGAAATATGTATTTTAGCTTCAAATGCAATGTGATCAGCGATGGTTATCTTGGTGTGTGTGTGGTTTCTCAGTCAGTTACGGTTTCCATTTGGTTGCATATTGATTGAGTTGTGCTGAATCACAGAAACGGGAATCTCATGTGGCAGGGCTATAGAATTGTTCAGTGTGTGTGTGTGTGTGTGTGTGTGCGTGCACACTCTGGTGGCGTTTTACCACATGGTGAGATCACACCAGGAGTATAGAGCTGAACCGCACAGCAGTCGGTTCCATTCTTTCCTTGCAGGCACGTGAGTAAACACACACACACACACACACACACACACACAGAACATCGACCTTATGCAGGACGTTGTGTTGAGGGAACGCGTGTGAATTGGTGCGTGTAAAACATCAGCTCATCCGCTTCTTCCTCCTCTTCATAAGACTCACCGTTGGACACCATAACCTGCTTATTTGGCCAATCCACTGTGCTCCCTCATCACTGCAGAGTGCCAGCCTTGCCTGTTATTGATCCGGGGGGGTTGTGGGCTTTCTGAGCTATTTTAGTAAACCCCCCCCCCCCCGACCCCCACATGATGTCACATTAAGAAAAGGCCTGCTGGAGTGTCTCAAGAAAAGATATGCAGATAAGATCTTACCTGCTCCTCAATGGCAGTATTACATTTCTGCCTGCAAGTATATCTGAACAACTCACATAAATTATCATGGATTATGCCTAAACGTATTAGATTGTTGCATGTTGTAAGCAGTAAAGGTTTACAAATCTATAATCAAGTGTGTAATATGCATTATTTTCAATAGGCTACTTATGTGTGATGTTTGTTGTTTGATGTATTTAAAGAACTGTTGTGATGTAGCTACTACATATACACCTGATCTAGTCTGAGGGACACAGTAGATCTGTTCTTAGATCAACACTCCTTCTGCCAGCCAGCACTGTCTGTCCGTTACTCCTCGTCTCCTCTTATGTGGTGCAGTTCCTAATGGAGGTGAAAAAGAAGCGATGTGTTGGCAGAGACGAGGGGACACTGGTTGAAGATTATCACAGCGGATTGTTATGAGATCTGACAAGAGCCCAGGGGCTCTGTCTCATAGGTGGAGCTGCAGCTTAGCGGACCCACCTCTGGTCCCCCCCCACACACACACACACACACATGGGCAGTGGAGTCAATAGTGGCTGTAGCCTGGAGGCGGACTGTGGCTCCCTGCTATGTTTTCACTTCGTGTTGCTGAGATCAAAGCAAACGGCGAAACAATGGCACCCATGGTCCAGCGATCAGCACAGCACAACAGCACACCTGCCCACCTGTCAATCATTCCCAGGTGATGCGCAAACGTGTGTGTGTGTGTGTGTGTGTGTGTGGGTTTAGCCTTTTCATACGCTGATATGTGAGCAAAGGTAATAAGGAATAAGGGCCGTTCCACTGTTTCTCCTCCACTGTTTCTCCTCCACTGTTTCTCCTCCACTGTTTCTCCTCCACTGTTTCTCCTCCACTGTTTCTCCTCATACCACTTTGACTCTGTTTACATTCTCTTACTGTTGGTCACTCTCCACACTTGCTGTCATCTTCTATTTCTGTGCATGTGTCATTCTCCTTTCCACTTCCTATCTCCTCTCTCTCTCTCTCTCTCTCTCTCTCTCTCTCCCTCTCTCTCTCTCTCTCTCTCTCTCTCTTTCCCTCTTGCTCTCTCTCTCTCTCTCTCTCTCGTCATGTTCTTGCGGTTTCCTGAGGAAGAGCCCCAGTCTCAGAGACATGTACACAGCTGGCTGCAAGAAGACCTCCAGATTGTAAGAGCAAGGAGAATGTGTGTGTTTGCATGTGTGTATGTGTGTGTGTGTGTGTGTGTGTGTGTGTGTGTGTGTGCGCGTGTGTGTGCGCGTGTGTGTGTGTTTTATCATGGCAGAGTAATCAAAGTCAACATGGAAAAAGTCATCCACCCAAAACTAATTCATTTAAAACCTCCCTCTCTCCTTCCCTCTTTCTGTCTCCCTCTCTCCTTCCCTCTTTCTGTCTCCCTCTCTCCTTCCCTCTTTCTGTCTCCCTCTCTCCTTCCCTCTTTCTGTCTCCCTCTCTCTCAGTTTGGGCTCTCTTCTCCCCCTTGTCGTGGTTTTCTCTTGCTTCACAGATACCCCTTATATGCCTTATTTAAACGGCCCAGAGACCTGGCCCCCGGCCAGGTGCGAGGGTCATTTATCTTTCTTCTCCATCCACTCCTGCACTTTTTGTCCACAGGCTGAGCCGCGGGACGATATTGCGTTTCGGCTTTCATTGTCCTCCTTGGAACAGGTGGGTGTCTTAATGTGCGACCCTGCGGCGGCCGGCGTCGGGGAGCCAGCGGCGGGCCGGCGCTTCACTGAAGCACTCATGCTTGCAGTGCCCTTACAACGGCCGCTCGCCATCGGGTCGGTCCTGCCAGTGGCTCCGCCCCGCCCTGACCCGCACTGCCCTCCTCCGACATTCTCCCAGGTTCCAGGACACTCCAGGATCAGGTTCGTCGCCACTGAAATTGCGGGACGTTTTCCCTTTTTTTCTTTTAATCACCTGGTCTTTATTGTTGCATGGGTATTTAGGCCTTTTCTTATGCTAATGCCTTCAAATCTTGGGTCTTGGAGGTTTGCTGTCGGAGTCTCGGGCCGGTTGGGTCAGAGAGTCTGGACTGTTATGAAAACAAAACAAAACACACACACAGATCAGGGGAAAAAAACAGATCCAGGGCTCTTTTCCGTCTTTTTATTGAAGTGAACAAAGGAGGCCAGGCTTGCATTCAGGCCATCTGTGCTCTGCGTCCAGCTCTGGAGTGTAATTTAATGTGCACTTCCATTTTAAGATGAAGTCCATGTACTCTTGTGCGGTTTGGTGCCACAGAATGGAGCCCAGATCGGCTTTCTCCGTCTTTAAAGGAAGCTTGGGAGATTAAGTAGGCTGATTGTGTCTCTTTCACCATCAGAATTACGGCAGTAACCTTAGCCCGCACTGTCTGCCACCCGCTTCAAGAATGAAGAGATACATGGGTACTCTCTTAATGTCATCTGCCAGATTGCGTTTCCTTACCAATACGCTGCCTTTAGCTCCGCCTCCCATACGTGCAAACGCATGACATAGGCAGGTCTGGAACTGTGTGTCAGGGCCCAGCCACTGGGACACCAGTTCCTCTGCCAAGAGTCACTGGAAACTGTTGAGTTGTGAATTGAGAGTTCAGGGAACATGCCACTATTTTACAGATGGATATCTCTTCAGTAATGTGCCACAACAATATTGAAATTTCAGCTAAATTTTCTTTTGAGTCTCTTAACACATTGATTCACTATCAGAATATGTTAATAACAAATCTTGATCAAAATGAATGTGTGTGGCAGGTGAAGTCAAGGTGATACTGACATAACTCATATCAATTATGCATCTTCACCAGACCAGTGCATTTGAGTGCTCAGAGATGTCAGGGTTAATAATAATGTGATTGTTGTGCAAATAGAGAGATAGAGAGATCATGTTAAAGAATCTTGATACAGAATAAGTTGATTTTGGTTCAGTGACAGATAATGCAATTACCAGTCCACCATAAATGTATTTATGTATTTATTATCTTAATACATTCATTAATCTTTTTAAGTGTACCTTTCTTTCTGTGTTATTCAAGGTCATTTGATGAGTAAATAATAAATAAATAAATAAAACACCTGCATGTCTGTGTCCTGACTGATTTCCATTTTCCACGCTATACACAGGTCGCATTGTCGAGGTCCTCATCCCTCACAAGCACTTGTTTTCTACAGATGGAGCAGTTGTTGCTGTCGGGAGCGTGAGCTGTCCCTGCCAGTGCCCTGACTGTTATTGAATTTGTCATTTCTAGGTGGGCACTGAAGAGGACACCTGCATGGCAAGAGGTGAACGGAAGGCCCCCTGGACGGGCACCCAAATGATTGGCAGGTAATACACTGTTCCTGCCCCTGGGGCCTGTAAACACTTTCACAACAAACTCAGCCTGACTCATATACTGAAGCTGGTATATACTTAAATTATATTATCATATCTTGCATTATATTTTACTTTAACTTTGTCATATTTCATTGGCGTTAAGGTGACTATAAATAGTATTACAGAATTACAAGCTGTATTACACAGTCCAACCTACCTGAGTACATGATTGTGAGTGTTTGTGTGTTGTGTAATGAAACGTGTGCAAATATGAGTGTGTTATAAAATGTATGTGCTCCAGCTAAAGTTATTGGTTTTTGTGAAAAAAATTAGCCATAAAAATTCACCATAGATTCACCAAGATTCTCTGGTCTTTTAAGTATCACCCACTTACAGCATCTCTAAACGCAATCCAATCTTACCCAATCCTTAACTATTACCCACTGACTGCATCTTTAAACACACTCCATTCTCACCCAGTTCTCCCTCTGGAGACTAACTTCTCCGCGGTCTCAGAAGCGGGAACACGGATTTATCATTAACCCGAGTGTGACAAACGGCTGTGCAAAAAGAGACGGTCCTGTCGTATGAATATGTATGCAGGAGTTGTAAATGGGCCCCGACAGTCACCCCTGAGTCGTGGGAAGACAGATGCAGACCCCGATAACGCCATTTAGGACACTCTCACCATCATTGCCTTTTTTTCCGTGTGGACCTGGAAAAAACAAACAACAAAAAAAAAACCACGGTCATTATTTCCAGCGTGCTGTAATGGGTTCGGACTGGTGTTGCAAGCCACCTGTAGGTCAACACCTGAAACCTGCCTGTCCCCGTTTCAGGGGTGGACATTGCTTTGGTATTTAGGACACTTGGCTTCATTAATGTCTCAGACACTGAATGAGATCAATCTATTGTGAGGGGCTTTAATGTCAGAACAATAAGCTTTTGATTCTGAAAGATAATATTGTCCATTTTGAGCTTGGTGGTGACCATGACACTTGGCATAATGAAACGTATCTCCCATCGTCCAGGTTAATGTTCAACCTATAGATGATGGGAAAGTCAGGGATCAGCACCTATTGAAACCCTTTGCTGGAGTTCCGTGATACAGTCATATTATCAGTTGTTCAAAAGGAGTCCATAATTACTCAGTCAGGTTTCAGTATATCAGCACAAAAACATATAAGAAATCTAAACTCTTATCTACTCAAGTTAAATGTATTAAAACTGCCAGCAACCATTAAAAAACTTTGTTGACCTTACAATATTGTTTTTTTTTTCTTTAAAAGTAATGGTTTAAGTTGGTATTGCCTAATAAAAGCTTGATGAATATTTATCAACAAAACTAACTGGGCATCAGAAAAGACATTGAAGTGTTGTGAAAATGAAATGAAATAGCGCTTTTGGTGCTTATGCATTGCAACATAATATAATTCAGGGTTTCCGTGTTGTTTCTAACACTGTATAAAGGAGAATGACACGATAAATAAATTATACTGAATCATCACAGCTGATGTACGAATGACAGAGCAGTACATAACAACATAGATTAGCCAGGATCACAATGTAATCTAATTTACCAAATCTGAATGGCGTTTAATCTCTTGAGCATACTGCTTAGTATTTGGGAATTAGCATTAAGTCCTATTATTCAGTAATTTAAATTAATTTTTCAGCGAGCGTGTTCAGTGAGACGAGAGCTGTGTGCGGTGTCGGCGTGTGAATCCACTGGCAGGTCCTGGCACTGCAGACATGGTGGCGGTTCGTGTGGGTCTCATGTTTGAGGCTGGTGTTGATGAAGCCTGTGGCATGCACTCTGCAGACTGGCATTAACCCTCATTAAAAGCTCAGTTCCTTTACCATATAATCAATCCGTGTGTCGTAAAAACAGCAGATGGAATTGACTGAGCTCATATGCTTCATTACTGCAGGACCCGATCTGGCTGCATATTCTGCTATACTGAATGTCATCAATAAATTCCTAATCAGGGTTACTTACAGCTCTGGTTTCTAACTGCCTCTGTCTGTCTGTGTGGGTGGGTGTCGGTATGTGTGTGTGTGTGTGTGTGTGTGTGTGTGTGCGTGTGTGTGTGTTTATGTTGCTGAACTACTTTCACGTAGATGTGCTGAGGCACTCATTTCTCTGAGTGAAGGAGTAGGGTGGTGTTAGGGCGGAGTGCTGAACATGGATACGAACGCTAAAAGAATACAAAGTAGATTCGCATTTAGTAGCAACACCTCACAAATTGCCTTGAGACATGGTACATGCTGGCCTGTGTGTGTGTGTGTGTGTGTGTTTGTGTGTGTGTGGGGGGGGGGGGGGGGGTAGAAGGAGAAAGGGAAGGAGAGCATGTTTGTTATTTGTTATTGTGTGTGTGTGTGTGTGTGTGTGTGTGTGTGTGTGTGTGTGTGTGTGTGTGTGTGTGTGTGAAACAGCAGCGCTCTGCCTCCAAAAGGGCATCTAATTGAAACAAACAGGCTCCACTGGTACAGCATGGTTAATGACACCACCCATCTCTTCCTCCACCGGCATGACCTCTGCATCTTATCCTACAGGTCCAGTCAGGATTTGTGTCCCACAAACACTTTGCCCCCAGTTTCTGGATGATAGTATCACAGCACTACAGGAGAGCTCTATAGCCACAGTGGCTCCTGGCTGGAGAGTTTAGCCAAGGGAAGAACTAAGAAGGTTCAAAAGGTCACTTCTAAAAAGAATGGTAGTCAGAACAGAACATTCTCAGTAGAACTCAATAGGTAGTAGTAAGTAGTAATTTTAAATACTTATTTGTTTAAATTCTAAGTTGATTTCCAGTATGCGTGGGTCTTTTAGGAAGCTGACACAGATTCCACTGTGTGTGCACCACCTAGAAAAACACAAACACAGCAGTCTTCTGTTTAATGGATGATATATTTAGAACTGGGTTATTTCCCAATCAATACCAAATAATCAAATATTTTTGACTACAATAATCTTCACACTTCACACATCTTCACACTGTCTTAACAACTTTTGAAGTCAAATTTTAAGCTTAAACAGTAAAGTGGTTAACAGATTTTTTACAACTTTATTTGTAAATATGTAATAAATTACTATTGTCAAATCTAACTGCCTTGTCAAAAACATTCCTTATAGAAATACTAATTAATGCTAATATGAATTAAATGTCAAAAGTACTATAATGTCCATCCATTGTAGTGTGTGAGACAATTTGTGTGTGTTGCCAATGTGAAATTAACTATGTTAATGAAATCTACTTTTTGCTCATAGACCAACTTATGCACTGTGATATTCATTCACATTATGTTTGCATTCAGTAGTCTATACAAAACGCTCCTCATTTATTGCCGAGCTTCTGCTGTAATCCCAATACTGACAAATTTACCTCAGTGTGGTTCAGACTACATTTACGAGTGTTATACATCGACTGGGACAGGACAGCCTGGTCTCATCTTACCTGGACAGGTAGGACTGACCCACGTAAGGTTATCTGGCATGCTAATCTACCTTCCTTCCCACATAACTCACATCCCTCTGCCCTATCACCTGACTCCCCAAACGGCTATCTCCTGCAACTCAACACAGCATCCCTTTGGGCCGTAAAACACCTCAGATGTTTAATATTGACAGGCCGGTTTTCTTTTACAGTGTGTTGTCTAATAGGAGATCGACTTCAGAGCAATTCGCTGTAATGCGGCATTAGTGGACTTGTATTTTGGCCGTTGTGATGAGCTATTCCGACAGATATGTCAGAGCGATTCACTCGGGCCAAGGCATAAGCAACAGGGACTGTATGGATAATATATTCATGTAATTCCACCCTGACGTCTACATTGCCGAAACTTTACTCTGTAATGACGTCAGGGGTTGTAATTAAATATGAATGGAGATTCAGTACATTTTCCCATCCAAAGAGAAAGAGAGAGATGGTGAAAGAAGGAGAGAGAGAGAGAGAGAGAGAGAGAGAGAGAGAGAGAGAGAGAGAGAACTGGGAAACCACTTATCAAGTCTGTTTTTGTCCTTGTTTTAAAATGGCCACCATAATAGGAAAGTGAATAGGAAAGCTGTGTATCCAGTGAGAATCATTGGGTATTCAGAGCTAATTGATTTAAAATCAGTTCACTGTCCAAGGCTGTAATGAGTGTTAATTCAGCGACGTAATCCCTCTCTTCTGTCCCCATCTCATTCATTCTGTCTGTCTCTCTTACTGTCTCCCTCTCGCTTTCGATATTGCATGACAACATTTTGCGATTGCATTCTGGGGCGGATCGCTCTCTGATTCGCTGTAATTGGGTGGTGCCCAGGGTTAATGCGTTCGGCGGCGCTAATGAAAACGTTCGCTCGCAAGCCGCACTGTATGAAGCGGGTCTCGATCTCAATAGGGCCCCGGGTGGGCGGCAGGCTTGGCTCACTCTGCGCTCGGACCACCCTTTATCGGGGGGAGCTGAAGCGTGAACCCCTCCTAGGAAGGCCTTGCGTGGTTATATTCAGCGCCGGTGGCCGGCTGACTGAAACAAGCTTTTTTTTCCTTCTTTCTCTTTTACATAAAGTAAATCTCATGGGTATGAGACAGAGAGGGCCTGTGGTGTAATGAAAAGAACAGGTACGTGACAGGCAGGTCTTAGGGACAGGCAGGTCTTAGGGAAAGGTATCAGGGTTAGTTTAATGGCCATTTAAGGAAGGTTTAGGGGCAGATGTCTGTGTTCTGACACTAGACTTGTTCGCCTTATACCTCAACATCAGCAGACAGTCTCAGCTTAACTTTGTTGAAGAATATAACACACACATAACACAGTAACATTCAGCCTGGGCTCAACTTTCCTAAAACATTCTGTTCACTTTGTTTTCATCTTCACTGTTTCATCCTGCCAGGCTGTAATGAATCATACAGTGTGAAGGCACTGACATGGTGGTGTGCAGGCCCGATTTAAGGACCCCCATCCTTCCGAAGAGCCTTTCAGCCTCTTCTCACTACTAATTGGCCGCGGGAGGAGAGGGGGAGGGGCCTCTGGTTCAGCCTGCTGTCTGTGAGTCCTTCGCACAACAGGAGGAGCCTGTGAGGTTCATGGAGAGACCCCTGAAAGCACTACACGGCTGAGAAAACGTTTGACGGTGGGACTGCAGCAGGTATGGTGGGTTCAGGAACAGAGAACAAAGATGTTTATGCTGGCAGTTAGATTCTTGTGCTTAAACCTCTGTTGTGTGTGTATGTGTGTGTGTGTGTGTGTGTGTGTGTGTGTGTGTGTGTGTGTGTGATGCAGCATCTGCATTTACACACTGTGGTCACAGGGAAGTGCAGGTGACACTGTGCTGGAGTCTGTGGACCATGACACAGCAGGATTAAGGATTCTGAGAGATGCTCCTTCTCTATCTCTCTTTCTCTTTCTGATTATCCATAACTGTCAGTTCCGTTTCTTAATATCTTTCACATTTTTTTTCCCGACTGTGCTTTCAAATCTTTTTCAGCATGTTTACTTAACACATCAGAACTGTTTAGCAACATGAAACATTCTCAGTAATATAATGATGTGTGTGGTGTAATAAGAAAGATGACTGGTGTATCAGAGAGAGAGAGAGAGAGAGGGGGGGGGGGGTAACAATAGTCTGAACAGTGAACAGATTGCATAGAGACAGAGATGAGGGACAGGTTTGCAGTACAGATGAGACTTTGGTATCGACACATTCCCAGAATCCGAAATCTGAATTTTAAATGCAGGAGTGGTGTTGACACCTTTTAGTGTCAGGGGACTGGCATCTTGAATAACTTCCGCATTGACACCTCAGACCATACACACACACACACACACACACACACACACACACACACACACACACACACACACACACACACACACACACACACACACACACACATAACACTCCATTTAACTACTGTAGCAGAAATTATACTTTTAATAATACAACAAAGCTTTTTATTTTGGAAATTATCACTGACCCTGTCACATTCCCCTTCAGGACCCTGTCACACTCCCCTTCAGGACCCTGTCACACTCCCCTTCAGGACCCTGTCACATTCCCCTTCAGGACCCTGTCACACTCCCCTTCAGGACCCTGTCACACTCCTCTTCAGGACCCTGTCACACTCCCTTCAGGACCCTGTCACACTCCCCTTCAGGACCCTGTCACACTCCCCTTCAGGACCCTGTCACACTCCCCTTCAGGACCCTGTCACACTCCTCTTCAGGACCCTGTCACACTCCTCTTCAGGACCCTGTCACATTCCAGCCCTACAGCTGTCCAACACATCCTGTGTGGTCTGTACTATGTACTGTACTGGTC
Source organism: Brachyhypopomus gauderio (assembly GCF_052324685.1). Lineage (NCBI taxonomy): Eukaryota > Metazoa > Chordata > Actinopteri > Gymnotiformes > Hypopomidae > Brachyhypopomus > Brachyhypopomus gauderio. The sequence continues at coordinate 16,890,647 of NC_135211.1, read as the reverse complement.
AGTGTAAAATCCACTGATCTTTATATTAAGTAAACAGGCTAATTATTGTTTTCCCTCCTTATTGTTATCTAATTTTTAAGAACATATTTTGCTTATGTATGTATATATATAACATTTCTTATGAGTGTACTCTCTATAGAGAAGACCTCAAACATACAGTCCAGTGAGTTAATAGGTGTGACACAATTTCATAAACATCACTTTATTTAGCAGAAATTATTATTTTGATAATACAGCAAAGCTTTTTATTTTGGAAATTATAACTGAGTTTAATTTGCTTAGCAGAGGAAATCACTTTCTGTGTTTGAGTTTGTCTTTCTGGGTGAGTTTGTAGGGGGACTATGTGTGTGGTAGTGAAAGGATCATTAATAAGGCTGTTGAGCATCACCACATTCATGCCACATATCAAATCTTAAGTGAAAGAAATCTGCTCCTGCTGTCGGAGAGCATTAGATACACTCCAGCACCACACACAGCCAGCTGACTGCAGAGATACATGGGAACACACACACACACACACCCATTAGCATTAGAGCACACAGACGAACACACACACACACACACACACACACACACACACACACACACACACACACACACACACACACACACACACACAAGCACATTAGCATTAGAGCACATCCACACATAAGCACACAAATATGCACATTAGCATTAGAACACACACAGGCATTAGCATTAGAACACACACACACACACACACAAACATGTATGGACATAGAAAATGAGCCATCAGTCACAATGAATCAGGCTGGAAAGGAATGAGAAAGGAACAGAGTGTGTGTGTGTGTGTGTGTGTGTGTGTGTGTGTGTGTGTGTGTGTGTGTGTGTGTGTGTGTGTGTGTGTGTGTGCCTGTGTGTGTGTGTGTGTGTGTGAGAGAGAGAGAGAGAGAGAGAGAGAGAGAGAGAGAGAGAGAGAGAGAGAGAGAGAGAGAGAGTATGAGTGTGTGTGCTGTTTGTGTAGAGGAAGAAAAGAACAGCTTAAAAAAGGACAGTCTATCTCAGGCCCTGAGTTTTCAGATATACTAAATAGATGTTTTGTGAAGCCTAAAGCCTATTCAATATTTTATTCAAATTAATAAGTAAGTAAATTATTCTTAGGTATTGCAGAATGAAACTTCAGTTTCGGATAATCCTCACAGACAGATGCAAGAAGTGAAGCTTTCTCAAGGTTTTTTTTTCTTTTGGGTTTAACCGTTGCTTTATGGCACAGCTAAGAGCTGAAAATGCTCCTCAAACATCTTGAGCCACTGTTGAACGGCAGCCAGACACTCACTCTGCCCAGCTAAACATTTCTCTCTGCCTTTCTGTGACTTTGGAAAATAATTGAGTTAAAACACTCGATAAAACATTAATTAGTTTAGCTGTCTGGAGACGATGCCATAGATAAGAGTCTAATGTAATTCATATTGATTAGAATATGCACATTGAACGCACCCTCTTAAGACAAGGCTCTTCTATTAAACTAGCACAAAGCCTGGGTCATCATTTGCACAAAGAAAGATCGTCTGCGATTTTATCTTTAACATAAAAAGCTTTGATTGGATTTTTTCCCCTTCTAACTGAGCTACACCCCCACCTTATTCTGCCTTGATTATATTACCACTTAATTAGTTTGTATATTGAGTTGAACGGAGTTTATTGATTTCACCAGCTTTCATTTGCAATGCAAAAATTCCTCTAATCCAATGTAATCTCATCCTCAGCCATGGAGAGAATGTAATCTCATGCTCAGCTGTGGAGAAGAAGAGGAGTTTTTGCCAATGTTTTCACTCCTTGTAGCTGTGGTTTTGTTAGCAGCGTGTTTTCGTTTAAATCTGCAGATGTTCCATTTTCCATTTTCAAGTTTGTTCAAGTTATCTTTTCCAACAAAAAGCTCCTGCTACATTATGAATCATTATGATTATCAAAAGTGAGACTAAGCAGACGATGAATGATCATACGTACATGGTTGTTCTGAGTGTGGGGTGATTAGTCAACATGTGTCCTGCACAATGTGTTTGCTTGTTGCTCTTTGTGAAGCCAATGACTGTGGTTGGTTTAGCGTTTACGGACATCACCCTGAGTGTATGCGTTAGTCAATAATACAGCTGCCATAACAGGATGTTATTCTTTATATGATAGATATAAAAGAGTGCTGAAATTAAAACTATATGACATGAATGAAGGGAACCCCTGTTTAAGTGTCTGGTTTAATGTGTATATACACAGCCAATTACCCACAGTGTCATGCAAGTATTTATACATATATGTGTGTGTGTGTGTGTGTGTGTGTGTGTGTGTGTGTGTGTGTGTGTGTGTGTGTGTGTGTGTGTGTGTGTGTGTGTGCTTGAGTGACATGTTTTCCTCTTGTGCATTTTCCTCTTGTGGAGTTGGCACAAACACACACACACACACACACACACACACACACACACACACACACACACACACACACACACACACACACACACACTCACACACACACACACACACACACACACACACTAGGGCATTGTGCTGATCTGTTTAACATAATCAAGGTTCCAAGCTCAGGGGCAGCCCAGTGTTCAGGAGCTCCCTTCAGGACCCTGTCACACTTCCCTTCAGGACCCTGTCACACTCCCCTTCAGGACCCTGTCACACTTCCCTTCAGGACCCTGTCACACTCCCCTTCAGGACCCTGTCACACTTCCCTTCAGGACCCTGTCACACTTCCCTTCAGGACCCTGTCACACTCCCCTTCAGGACCCTGTCACACTTCCCTTCAGGACCCTGTCACACTTCCCTTCAGGACCCTGTCACACTCCCCTTCAGGACCCTGTCACACTTCCCTTCAGGACCCTGTCACACTTCCCTTCAGGACCCTGTCACACTCCTCTTCAGGACCCTGTCACACTCCCCTTCAGGACCCTGTCACACTTCCCTTCAGGACCCTGTCACACTTCCCTTCAGGACCCTGTCACACTTCCCTTCAGGACCCTGTCACACTTCCCTTCAGGACCCTGTCACACTCCCCTTCAGGACCCTGTCACACTCCTCTTCAGGACCCTGTCACACTCCCCTTCAGGACCCTGTCACACTCCCCTTCAGGACCCTGTCACACTCCCCTTCAGGACCCTGTCACACTTCCCTTCAGGACCCTGTCACACTTCCCTTCAGGACCCTGTCACACTTCCCTTCAGGACCCTGTCACACTCCCCTTCAGGACCCTGTCACACTCCTCTTCAGGACCCTGTCACACTTCCCTTCAGGACCCTGTCACACTTCCCTTCAGGACCCTGTCACACTCCCCTTCAGGACCCTGTCACACTCCCCTTCAGGACCCTGTCACACTCCTCTTCAGGACCCTGTCACACTTCCCTTCAGGACCCTGTCACACTTCCCTTCAGGACCCTGTCACACTTCCCTTCAGGACCCTGTCACACTCCCCTTCAGGACCCTGTCACACTTCCCTTCAGGACCCTGTCACACTTCCCTTCAGGACCCTGTCACACTCCTCTTCAGGACCCTGTCACACTCCCCTTCAGGACCCTGTCACACTTCCCTTCAGGACCCTGTCACACTTCCCTTCAGGACCCTGTCACACTTCCCTTCAGGACCCTGTCACACTCCCCTTCAGGACCCTGTCACACTCCCCTTCAGGACCCTGTCACACTTCCCTTCAGGACCCTGTCACACTTCCCTTCAGGACCCTGTCACACTTCCCTTCAGGACCCTGTCACACTTCCCTTCAGGACCCTGTCACACTCCCCTTCAGGACCCTGTCACACTCCTCTTCAGGACCCTGTCACACTCCCCTTCAGGACCCTGTCACACTCCCCTTCAGGACCCTGTCACACTCCTCTTCAGGACCCTGTCACATTCCTCTTCAGGACCCTGTCACATTCCAGCCCTACAGCTGTCCAACACATCCTGTGTGGTCTGTACTATGTACTGTACTGGTCAGTGTAAAATCCACTGATCTTTATATTAAGTAAACAGGCTAATTATTGTTTTCCCCCCTTATTGTTATCTAATTTTTAAGAACATATAATAGTTTGCTTATGTATGTGCATGTATATATAAATATCAACATTTCATATGAGTGTACTCTCTATAGAGAAGACCTCAAACATACAGTCCTGTGAGTTAATAGGTGTGTCTTTGTTAGTATCAGTTTCCCTTAGATACAGGCAGACTGAAGTCAGAGATTGACTGATTTCCTGTGCTTAGTCCTTTAAACACAGACAGAGTCTGAGACCGTGTGTGTGTGTGTGTGTGTGTGTGTGTGTGTGTGTTACACTCATTTCTATGCACTGGTTCCCACATTTTAAGCCACTTTTTCACATGGTTTGTGGATGGGTGTGTGTGTGTGTGTGTGTGTGTGTGTGTGTGTTAGCGCTCTCTCTCATGGCTGGTCAGTGAGTCATGGACTCTAGACAGGATCAAAAGCCTTTGGTCTTGCCAACACTGACCAGGAGCTGAGTGACCCACTGCTTTATCAAAAACTCTACTATCTCTCTACCCCCCCCCCCCCTCCCACACACACACACACACACACACACACACACACACATACATACACGCATGCATAAACCGTGTAAAATGGGTAGGGGCTGAAAACTCTGAATATCACCATTGTTCTCCCTTTTCACAGTACCTTTGCTGAAAGGTACATTATGTCAAAAAAATAAAGACCTTTTTAAACAACAGTGTTGTTCTAAAGACAAGCATAGGAACATTTTGAGCCAAAATTTCCCATATGGTATTCCACACATTTACATGAATAAGAGGGATAATGAACATAAGGTCTAGTACATGTAGGTCTGGATGTCTAGATCTGGTGTGTGTAGGTCTGGATGTCTAGATCCGGTGTGTGTAGGTCTAGATGTATAGGTCTGGTATGTGTAGTTCTGGTTGCACAGGTCAGGTATTTGTACATCTGGATTTATAGGCTAATATGGGTCTGGATGAGTAGATTTGGTATATA
>NC_135211.1:16825675-16880675 GCF_052324685.1 Brachyhypopomus gauderio | reverse complement strand
AACACCAACTATGAATCTTAGATACCAGTGGTCCCAGATCATTAGCTATGAGTCTGACTGAGTCAGGGTTTCCAAATATGACGTCTGTTTTGTCTCGGAAAAATGATTTGGAATTTTGTATTTCTGAAAGATGGAGCCAAGGGGACGTATGTATAGAAAAAGCAGAATAGGACACAAACTAGACTCCTGAGATACCCCACAGGTGACAGGTGCTGAGAAAGAGGAGAAATTACCCATCTCCAAAGAGAAGGTTCTATTTTCCAAGTAACAGGCAAACCACTTCAGCAGCTCCCTGGGTGCCAACACCACAGTTGTACTAAGGTCAAAGAGAATTAGATCAGCATATTTACCAGAGGCAGCACCTAACAGGTTAGAAACCTTATGAAGAGTAGACTCAGTACTGTGATGTGATCTAAAACCTTATTGACAGGAGTCTTGAATATTATGTAAATTTAAAAATGAAAAAAGTAAAAAAAAAACAAAATTTTCTATTACTTTTGACAGAAAAAGTAGTTTAGAAAGTGGTATAAAATTGTCATGGAAAGATAAATCAAGGCCAGGCTGGAGGAGAAGGTTTGCAATAGAGCACTGTTGAGGAGAAGATTCACACTACAGCAAGCTAGATGAGAAGGTTTGCACTAGAGGAGTCTGGAGTAGGTTTACACTAGAGCAGTCTGGAGGAGAAGGTTCACAGGTGGCTTCAAACTCAACCGAATCTATGAGGCGTAACACAACATGTGCAGTGTGACACCAGACCTCATTTAAAAGGAAGAATAGCAATTCCTGATTTTTGAGGGTCTACAGACTACAGCACATAGTGCTTGGTGTAGTATGAAATGGTTACTGAAAAAAGAAATTGTTAAAAAAATAAATAAAGTTTTCCGTACTGTGCAATTTCCTTGCTGTGTTTTTTATTGTTTGGGTGGATTCTGCACAGAATCTGTGAATGAAAGGAAATGACCTCAGAGTTGGAGTATGGCCATGTGCTCTCTATGATGATGCACACTGGTCACAGACCTCCTGCCTCTCCTCCCTTCTCTTCTAATCCCTCCATTCCTCTCTTCTCTCACGAGCTTCCCATTCTCTCTCCACCCCCTTCATTGTGTAAAGTGCTCATCAAAAGGTCAGGAGGGGTGACTGGGAGTTGTAAAACGGCCAGTGTCTGGCTGACCTATGGCTAATGTCTCTGCTGGGTCTTCCATGCAGACCTGCCAATATGTGCCTAATTTTAACCAATCAGGGCCCTTCCTAACGCAATGATGTGATCAATATCCTGTTACCGACCTCTTCTGCGGGATAAATGACCACAGTGAGAAGGATTCTGACCCACAACTCACCTTTGAACTAATTGCTCATTTTTAGTGAGAGAGAGAGAAAGAGAGAGAGAGAAAGGTAAGGATAGAAACATGGAATTGACAGAATAGTAGAGCTGACCCAATATTAATGTGTTCCTGAGTCTTGATTTACAGGTACAGCTGCAGTTGTGTGTTGGGTTATTCCACCACAGCTGGGATGACATGCTCTGGCATGCTCCAGACTCGACCCCACTGCTGTGCTGGTCTCCGGCCCCCAAGGAGATAGCTGGCTGTAGCCTTGCCTGCATCCATGATGGCAGTGGTCCATGCAGAAGATCCAGACGGTCCAGGTTAGCCCGGTCCTGAAACAACAGGGCAGATGTGCTCAAGTAGTCGGGCCTGGGTCTGGGTTGTGTCAGAGCTGCTACTGTAAACGTACCGTAGTGCCTACTGCAAGCGTACCTTGGTAAAGAGGTAAAGAGATGTGAAGGGATATGCCATTTTGTTAGGAACATAAAGAGAGAGAGAGAGAGAGAGAGAGAGGTAAAGAGAGGGAAGGAGAAGAGAAGCTGAACCACAGGTTCATGTAGTTCTTGTATTAACATTAGCTACTAAATGGGTGATCATGTGTGACCAAGGGTTAGATGTCCTACATGGGTCTTCACCCTACTGCTTCAATGCCTAAAAATATCTCCACAGACCTTTCATTAAAGCAAAGCATTCCAATGTAGTGCTACCGAGTGTTTTGTGTGTGTGTGTGTGTGTGTGTGTGTGTGTGAGAGAGAGAGAGAGAGAGAGAGAGAGAGAGAGAGAGAGAGAGAGAGAGAGAGAGAGAGAGAGAGAGAGAGAGAGAGAGTGGAGTGGGGGGGGGGGGGGGGGTGTTTTTCGATGATGTAACTAGAGCCGGTGCCAGGCAGAACTTGAGTCTGGGCGATCACTGAGCTTTACACGATACTCAACCGAGCTCAACCAACAAGGAAATGACATGCCAATCCTTCGTCATTTATTTACTCCTGGCTTTTTGTAGCAAGCTTCAATGTGAACACCCGATACTCAATTCTCCCTCTACTAGTGCCCTGGGTTTAGCTTACCCCAGGTCCTCTCTCTCTCTCTATCTCTCTCTCTCTCCTTCTCTTATTCTCCCTCTCATCATCTAACTTTAATCAAGTAAATGGGTGTATTTAAATGCTGCTAATTTCAGTGCAGGTAATTGTGGGCCTTTAATTAAATCTGATCAAAAGGGCATTTTAAGCGATTGAAAGAATCACAAAGACACAGTCACAACCCAGGATATTATGGATGAGGATATATTACACTGTGTCAGAAGAAAGATATTTCTTTTGGATTTTTATGAACCTGTATAGTGAACAAATCAGTCACTGTTAAATACAAAAGTGTGCAGTTAACCTGTCCATGTGAAAAAGCTTTTCCCCGTCCATCTATTAAAGATAGTTGAGTGAGTATATAGCCTTGTAAGCATACAATATCTGTTACACTTAGAATAGAGTGTGTGTGTGTGTGTGTGTGTGTGTGTGTGTGTGTGTGTGTGTGTGTGTGTGTGTGTGTGTATTAGCACATACAACATTTTAAATTTACATTGTGAGGTCCAAATCAAATATATTAATATAATGGCAAAATGAAAGAACTCAAGAACATGCTTTCTTTTGCTGTTTTTGTGTCACTAGAAGCATCACTAGAGTGCATGTCTGTGTATGTATTTGTGCATTTGTGTATATGTGTATGTATGTGTATGTGTGTATTTGTGTATGTATATATATGTGTGTGTGTGTGTGTGTATATATGTGGGTATGTGTGTATATTTGTGTATGTGCGCTGAGTTTGGAGCTTATCCGATTTTGCTGTTGCAAGACAGAGTGTTTTTTTTACAAATGTTCTTGTCTAGTGTTGACTGCACGGTTTTGTTGAAATATCAATACAGCATCGGGTCATCAGGAAAAGCTCTGAAGTCATCTCCTCAGTGAAGAACATAGACGCCTTTGATCGCTCAGAGACTCTGTGTGTGTGTGTGTGTGTGGGAGTATGTGTGAGCATGTCTAAATGCAGGTCTTTCCTGTGATAGTGTTATAACCTTGTTAGTCAGAATTTCCATTCACTTTATCACAAATGTGATAGCACACAAAACCAGAACTCTGATTTTCTCAAGACTTCACACATGCACACATACAAGCGCACACGCACACACACACACACGCACGCACGCACACACACACACACACACACACACACACACACACACACACACACACACACACACACACACACACACACACACACACAGAGTCATATGAATAAATACATAAACATTAGACATTAGCAGGCAGTCACACAGGAATAGTTTGTGGTGGTCATTTGTATGGATATTTGTGTGTGGTTGTATGAGTGAGTTTGTGTCTGTGCTGGATGTCAGTCTCAGTGTCAGTGTTGCAGGACGTTTCCTCTGATAATAACATGGGCATGAAGATGTAAACAGTGGTATACAGTTCTGAAATACTTTGTTGTTTAGACATACATTGAAAGCAACAGAGTTAGAAGTTTTTCGTTAGAAATTCCCACAGCATGTTTATTTCAAGCAGTGACCACAATGAGTTTAGCTCTACCACTCTTTTGTGTTTTCCTATTTATCTCTGTATCTACAGCAAAACTGGAAACTTTTGAATGTTGAGTTAAAGACGTGCATGACAAATGTCTGTACAGAGATTATCGTGTTGGAGCACAAATTAGCAATGGGTGGTTTTGTCACCTTCAGCAAGTGCTGCTTTTCCACTTGAAAACCGGAAGTGATGAAAAGTACAGTAGCGAGCCTGCACCAGGCCTGTGTGTGGGTTTCTAGGGCCCTTCAGGCTAGTGAACAGTGTGTTGATTGGGACTGAACCCAGTGGAGATTAAACAAGCAGAGTGGTGGCTGAGGATTGGGAATGGGTGGGTGGGGGTGAGGGTGGAGAGGTGGAGGTGTGGATGGTGCAAGGTGAATGAAGAGGCAAAACAGGGGAAGTGCAGGGAGGTGCAGGAAGTGGGTGTGGAGGGTGGTGTTAGCCAGCTGAGCCACTGTGGTGCTGTACAGAGACACAGGAAGTGTGTGTGTGTGCAGTGGGTTTGTTTACCTTTGGTGAGTGGTGTGCTGCCTGCCAAAGCCATAGTGTGTGTAGGTCTGCATCTGTGTAGGTCTGCATCTGTGTAGGTTTGCATCTGTGTAGGCCTGCGTCTGTGTTGGTCTGCGTCTATGTTGGCCTGCATTTGTGTTGGCCTGCGTTTGTGTTGGTCTGCGTCTGTGTTGGCCTGCGTCTGTGTTGGCCTGCATCTGTGTTGGCCTGCATCTGTGTTGGCCTGCGTCTGTGTTGGCCTGCGTCTGTGTTCGTCTGTGTCTGTGTTGGCTTGCATCTGTGTTGGCCTGCATCTGTGTTGGCCTGCGTCTGTGTTGCCCTGTGTCTGTGTTGGCCTGCGTTTGCACGGGCCTGTGTCTGTGTTGGCCTGCGTCTGAGTTGGCCCGCGTCTGTGTTGGCCTGCGTCTGTGTTGGTCTGTGTCTGCGTTGGTCTGTGTCTGCGTTGGCCTGCGTCTTCGCGGGCCTGTGTCTGTGTTTGCCTGTGTCTGTGTTGGCCTGTGTCTGTGTTGGTCTGCGTCTGTGTGGGCCTGCGTCTGTGTTGGTCTGCGTCTGTGTTGGCCTGCGTCTGTGTTGGCCTGCGTCTGTGTTGGCCTGCGTCTGTGTAGGCCTGCGTCTGTGTTGGCCTGCGTCTGTGTAGGCCTGCGTCTGTGTTGGTCTGTGTCTGTGTTGGCCTGCGTCTGTGTTGGTCTGCGTCTGTGTTGGTCTGCGTCCCTGTTGGCCTGTGTCTGTGTTGGCCTGTGTCTGTGTTGGCCTGTGTCTGTGTAGGCCTGGGTCTGTGTTGGCCTGCGTCTGTGTTGGCCTGCGTCTGTGTAGGTCTGTGTCTGTGTTGGTCTGCGTCTGTGTTGGCCTGCGTCTGTGTAGGCCTGCGTCTGTGTTGGCCTGTGTCTGTGTTGGCCTGCGTTTGCGCGGGCCTGTGTCTGTGTTTGCCTGCGTCTGTGTTGGCCTGCGTCTGTGTTGGCCTGTGTCTGCGTTGGCCTGCGTCTGCGCAGGCCTGTGTCTGTGTTTGCCTGCGTCCGTGTTGGTCTGCGTCCGTGTTGGCCTGCGTCTGCGCGGGCCTGTGTCTGCGCGGGCCTGTGTCTGTGTTTGCCTGCGTCTGTGTTGGCCTGCATCTGTGTTGGCCTGTGTCTGCGTTGGCCTGCGTCTGCGCGGGCCTGTGTCTGTGTTTGTCTGTGTCTGTGTTGGCCTGCGTCCGTGTTGGCCTGCGTCTGCGTTGGCTTGCGTCTGCGCGGGCCTGTGTCTGTGTTTGCCAGTGTCTGTGTTGGCGCAGAATACAACCTTTATGATGAGTTTATTGGATGTGGAAGAGAAGAGAAGAGAAGAGAAGAGAATAGAAGAGAATAGAAGAGAAGAGAGAAGATGTGGAATATAACTGCTCAGTTTGTGGTAGTGAAGTTCAATCACGTGAGTCACTCAGCACTGCGGAGGAAGATTTCTCCCACATGGGAGCGGTTTGCGGACATGTTTGAGACGTCTGCTGTTCTCTCCACAGGGCTCTCGGCACACATGCAGTGCACAGTGATCTTGCTTCTGTGGTTCAGAAATGTTCTTTATGCTCTTAGTAATTAATGACCATAAACATTCTTCTGCTCTATATGTGGAGCACTTCCGTGTTTGCTGTAGTGTCTGTGGTCCTTGCTGATCACTGTAGGGCTTCCACAACGACACACATGTCTCCAGGTCTCCACACACACACACACACACACACACACACGTCTCCAGGTCTCCACACACACGTCTCCAGGTCTCCACACACACACACACACACACACACACACACACACACACATACACACACACACACACACACACACACGCACACTCACACATCTCCAGGTCTCCACACACACACACGTCTCCAGGTCTCCACACACACACACACGTCTCCAGGTTTCCACACACACATGTCTCCAGGTCTCCACACACACACACACACACACACACACACACACACACACACACACACACACACACACACGCACACTCACACATCTCCAGGTCTCCACACACACACACATCTCCAGGTCTCCACACACATATACGTCTCCAGGTCTCCAGTACACACACACACACGTCTCCAGGTCAACACACACACACACGTTTCCAGGTCTCCACACACATATACGTCTCCAGGTCAACACACACACACACACACACACACACATATGTCTCCAGGTCGCCACACACACGTCTCCAGGTTTCCAGTACACACACATGTCTCCAGGTCTCCAATAGACACACACATGTCTCCAGGTCTCCAGTACACACACACACACGTCTCCAGGTCAACACACACACACACACACACATGTCTCCAGGTCTCCAGTACACACACACATCTCCACGTCTCCACACACACCAGCAGGTTATCCGGTGGTGGTTAATAATGCAGCTCTTTCCTTTCAGCCATGTGATGGAACAGACCATCAGCCAGGGTCATGAGCTGCCCTCAGACCTTACTGTGCTGTGTCTTCTGTGATAGCGACCTCCACACCATCAGTATCAACTCTAGTCATGGCACAGGAAGACAGTTATGTGCTCTAAATCCAGGTTTTCTCATGTGAACGTGCATGCCCTGATGTGAAGTCTCATATGAGCAATCATCTGTGAAGATGATATGAATGAAGATGATGCATGCTTATGCATGGAGTCATTGCTTAGAAGTGCTGCAGAACACAGTGTGTGTGTCCATCTGTGTGCGCGTATCTATGTCTGTGTGTGTGTGTGTGTGTGTGTGTGTTTGTGTGTGCACATCACACAGTTGACTTCTGCTGCATTATCCGGGTGATTGAGTTATGACAGCTGTGCTACGCATGGAAAATCTCTCTCTCTCTACCTCCTCTTTCTCTCTCTATCCCCACTTTCTCTCTTTCTCTATCTCTCTCTCTGATGATGATGAAGAGATCACTTTAAAGAACAATCTCCATAATATTTCATGCTCACTCAGCACCCGTGCGACTGCAGGCTAACTGCTCTATCAATTGATTTGATTCACTGCCAGAGCTGCTTCTTACTTTCACACACACACACACACACACACACACACACACACACACACACACACACACACACACACAGTATATCAAATAAATGACATGATGGAAATGATATCTGCATCAGTATAAGACCTCAAAGCAAGACATGGCCAGGGAGGGGGGGGGCATTTCCTAGGCGTCAGAGTAACACGTCACAGTAAGCAAACGGATGAGTTTTATCTGTCACCAATTCTTCGCTTTCTTTCATTTTGCAAGGTGTGAGAAATGATTCACAGAAGCCAATGGCTAGTGTAGGAAACCACAGAGAGAGAGACAGTGAAGGAGAGATGGGGTCCATTGATGTCGAAATAAACAAAATAATCGTATTATCATTTGTATAAAGAAGCAAGTATTTTTCTTTGTAATTATTTATAATGAATCACATGCAATTTAACCAGAGTAACAGAACTGACATTTGTTCCACCGGTGAATAAAATATCTGTGTGACCACAAACGTATGAACTTCTCTTCGAGTCTCTGTTGTGTCCTGTGCGTCTGTTTGCGCTTGCTGGGGTCTGCGTGTTTCCAGAGCTCGGACACTGGCCCTGTACGGTAGCAGGGGTGATAAAAGGGTGTGATTAATCACCCAGCAGATGAAGGATCGGGTGTGGATGAAGAACCTGTCAGACACTTCTATGACTAATGAATACCATAATAACAGCAGTATGCATCTCTCAGTCTGTCTTGGGGGGTTGGGTAGGGGGCGCCTTCTATGTTGAATGGTCTACTAATGAGTTCACTGGAGACCATCTATACAGGGAAATATAGAGAAAGAGAGAGAGAGAAGAATGTAACGGAGGATAGAGAAGAGAGACTACGGCAGGATTAAGTGTCTCTTAAAGAGATCCCCTTTCAGACCCACACTTATCAAGCCACTAGTGTGTATTAATTAAGCCTAATGCAAGGATGTCTCGTAGACAACTGTGCAGATGCCGGACAAGTGAAGAAGCAACTCTGGAATCTGCCCAGACTAGTCACCAAGCTAGTGTCAACGCTGTAAACTACATTACACTTCATAAATATAAACCCAAACAGACATGCCCAACACTGGAACAGTATTTGTATGGTAGAGTCACATCTACACCACATGTTCTACAGGAAAAACAACAGTGAAAGCCATGACGCAACATTTAAACGTAGCCATGGTCAAATGCCGTCTGCCTTTATGTGTTTTATACAGTGATTAAAAATATGTCACCACTTGTCCATGCTAATTCAAAGATTCTTACTTAACACGATTCACTATGAATTTAGATGAAATCGCACAAATAGATCACAGAGCCAACATTAAAAAAATTTGGTGGATATTTGCATAAACAAGCGAATTGTAACGCAAATTCAAAGCAGTTTTTGAATGTTGAAATTTGCTGGATTGCCCAGTGATGGATACTTTTATACTGAAGTAGGACTTTTAAATGAAGCAGGTTCAGGCAGGTGTGTGTAATCAGTACTTTTGCAGCGCACTGCTGACGTGGACTGCTGGTGTGTCAGGAGTCATGAACGTTGGTCAGAGATACTGGTTTCACAGACTATCGCAGGTAAGATTTCAAAGTGTCTTGTTCAGTTTCTAAACAGGGTGTTTTTGTGAAGTGTTCTAATTTACCAGCTGAGACAGCAACTGTTTGTGATACTCACCTAATGAAAGACTATATTTAAACACTACGTATGCCTCTGTGTCTTGGTGAAAAGTGCCTACAAGCCCAGGATTCCTAGTTCAGTCACTATGACAAAAGGTACTTGAGTTTCTCAGGTTTGGCAACCTTGCTAATCTTGACCGAATCACATTGTAAACGTTGTCTGACCTGGACGTCGCTACACATTACCGCTCCTCACTGTTCTGGGCTGGTCACGTTGATAGTTAAATGCCTAATAAATGTTGAGTTAAATGTGTGTGTCTATACTTTGTGTTATGCTTTACATATGTAAAGTTGAAAAAACTAAGCTAAATTAAGTCATGATGCCATGTCGTTAATGTGATATTATATTCTGAGACATAGGCACTCTTGTGAAAACAGTCACACACACACACACACACATTCACTGAGACACAGACCTCTGATATGACACATTAACGGGCCTTATGAAGTCATGCTATTCACTATGGGTGGATGCGCATGGCTCTGTCCCATTTCTGCTGAGTGCCCTCTTAACACTGCTGTTCAAATCAAACGTGCACATCCACTCTGCTCAGAGGAGTCGCTGCTCGTTTTTTGCTGTTTCATTCCATTCTTTTGTTTAATTTGAAGAGTTATTTCTCCAACTTGCACCTGTTGTTATTCATTCTGTGGTTATCAGCAGTGATCACGGTGGAGGTGCACTTCTGCCTGTATCACTTACACAGAAACAGCAGACGTGGGCACGGTGGGTCGGCACCACGTGGACGTGGAGTTTGTATTAACGGGTGAAATATTAATGGTACAGACTTGTGTTTTTAGTCATGGACTGAAATTAATTTGCACTGTTCCATCAATAATGCTGCGCGTGTCCAGGTATGGGGCAGCATCTCGTTGTAGCAGCACGGTGGAGTCTGAAGGGGCGGGGCCGGTGGAGTCTGAAGGGGCGGGGCCGGTGGAGTCTGAAGGGGCGGGGCCGGTGGAGTCTGAAGGGCAGTATAGCTGCCTGGGTTCTCGGGGTTACAGCATGTCATTGGTGATGTTTTTCACTTCTCCCAGCATCCCCTGGGCCATTGCGAACCAATAGAGTGCATGTCGGGAGAGCTCCCACACACCTGGCACTGTCACACACTCCAAACTGATGTCAGATGCGTGATACTAATGTCACACGCACCATATTCACACCATGTCACAGGTGCGATATTGATGCTTTAATCCAATGCAGTTTACAAAAGAACTTTCGCTGTCTACTCAAAGCACAAATGGATTAGGATCACAAAATAACCATTTAACAAAAGCACTGCCAGAACCCAGAATCGAACATAATGCTATAGTGTACAGCACAATTCAAGAGGAATCATTAATCAGGTCAAATATGAATGCAAGATCTACTTCCAAACGTGTGATTAAAGGGTTTCTCAGAGAGAAGAGCTTCTGCACACCTAACGAGTCTTCAGGTGGCGTGTGAAGTCGGTGGGGAGCTCTGCTGTTGGGACTGCCAGTGTACATTCGCTCCACCAGTATGGTATGGTGGAAAATGTTTGCCCACATATTTTGCTGTGGGGTTCATGTGCTAGAATGGCTATCTGAGAGAAGCACGTGATCAAGCCACTGCCCTTCATCTTTTCTTAATATTCTCTTAATATTTTAGGCACTGATGTTTGGTTATGTGGGTGGAAATTTTGTCCTCACCACAAGTCAAATTCAGGACAGTTTATTTATGTCCAGACAAAAACTGAAATCTAGTATTTTTTATGTGATGTCAATTTTCACTTTTTTACCAGTTAAATGTGGCAATGATTCCCAGAAAGCAGTACATTATAGAAGGAAAACTCCAGACTAATTCTGCTT
Organism: Brachyhypopomus gauderio; assembly: GCF_052324685.1. Lineage (NCBI taxonomy): Eukaryota > Metazoa > Chordata > Actinopteri > Gymnotiformes > Hypopomidae > Brachyhypopomus > Brachyhypopomus gauderio. Next base: position 16,869,762 of record NC_135211.1, on the reverse strand, counting down.
CAGTGCTTGACAGGTCTGCCTACATCTGCACGACATGGTCTCAGCTGTTCTCTGTGTTTGCCATGTCATCGCTGCTGAAAAATAAGTAAATAAAAAAACCCATGGCAAATTGCTCATGCTGGGTATCCACGACGACGTAAAAATGCTTTGTTTAAACCCGGACAGACATCTGTGAAATCCGGTGAGCTTCATCTTATTGATCCTCTCCAGCAGAAGACAGACAGCATTTATGCCCCAGATGAGTCCCCCTTCTCCTGTGTGTCCCTCACGCCCGATCTGCACCTCACCACAGCTCTCCAAATCTGTCTCTCCGTCATGGTTATTATTCCAATTATTGGTATCAGAGGAACATTTCACTCTTTTTCGTTCTCCTCTGCATGACTCTGAGAAATCGGTCGATGTGAACGGTGAGGGGTCCTGTGCACATGTTTCGTCCTGACGCAGGACAGGGCGGCCTCTCCACTCGCCTTCAGCACCACTCAGTGGGTGTCTGGGAATGGTACCATAGTGAAGTGAACACAACTACATGGACCTGGACCAGGATGGGTTCTACTGACCCACACGGGTCTAAATCACCTCACTGTGGGGGACATAGAGTTGCATCTTTTGTCTGTTTAAGTTAGTGATAAATGATATAAAGAGTGAATAAAGTGTTTAACTGCAGAGAACGGAGGTGAAATATATATCAAATATAGACGGATATGTGTGGTGTCATGTTGTATGTGGGTGTGTGAGACCGAGAAACACTGCTCTGTTTTACCTCAGTGTGTTATGGAGTTCTTTCCAAAAGGCTAAAAGTAGATTCGTTTTTTTTTATGCACTGATATTTCTTACAAAACTCTAAACAGTGAGACACAGCGATGAACAATGACTCCACCCACATGACCTGAGTGCCCAATAGAGATTAAGCTTTGCATTTCAATCTCTGTTGTTTGGCCGAAATAATTTGATTGATAGGCTGTTTATCATTCAGCTGGGACTGACGCTCATTTGGGGCTGGAGGGTGTGTGTGTGTGTGTGTGAGAACCAGTGTGTTTTATCCTGTCTGATGCACCCCCTCATGTCCATGCTTAGCTGACCCCTCTGGGTCGTCACAACTTAAGTAAGAGTGAAAGTGTGTTGAACAGAGAGTGCAGGTCTTGGGTGCCCGGGGGGTGGGGGGTGTCTAACCCACAGCTGGTCTGGGGGGGGGGGGGTGGTTTGGAGGGGGGGCCCTAACCCACAGCTGCGACGCTGCTCCTCTGACTTTGATGCTCTAGCAATCCATACATATTGATTCGGAGCGATAATAAACAATTTGATTAGCCTCCTTCTATAGGCTGTCACTCCAATCTATCACGAGGGCCCAGCCGAGTGGAAGAGAGAGAAGAGGAGGGAGTGAGAAAGGGAGGAACAAGAGAACAAGACAGACAGAGAGAGTTAGAAATGGACACGGAGAGAGAAAACGAGATGGCAGTGAAAGGCTGGAAAGGAGTGAGGGATGGAAAGGGGGAGAGGAGGACAGGAAAGGGCATCCCGGCATGGTTATGTGTCTGTGTTGGATTGGACAGGACAGCTGAGCTGCTGCTTATTAACTCCCTCAGAAAATTCTCCGGGCTGTGGCGAGCGCACCCCACCACTAGCCTCCGGATCGATAAGCAATCTCCGCTGTGTACAGAGCAACTGCAACATTCATTTGTCTTCCACCATCCACACCTCTCTCTCTCTCTCTCTCTCTCTCTCACTGTCTCTCTCTCTGTTTCTCTCACTCTCTCTCAGTTTCTCTATCTCTCTCTCTTACTATATATCTCTCACTGTTTCTGTCTTTCTGGTTGTCTCTCTGTCTCTCCTTCTCTCCTCTCAGTGGTCAAGCCACCTGAACAAGAGAAAAAGGACTGAGCAGTGATCCCCCCCACTTTCTCTCCATCTTTCAGTTCAATTTTTCAATTTTCTTACCTTCCCTCCTCACACACACCTGCTTTGTCTTTCTCTCTCCCTCCTATTTTCTCTTTCACCCACTCTATCCCTCCCTCTCTTGCATTTCCCCCAGGGTCTGTCACGTTATAGATAATGAGCCCAGGAGTGAGAGAGCGACTGCGCTCCTCCGTCCTATCACTCTGATCCCTCTCTCCTGCCCCTCCTGGGGGGTGGTGAGTAAGACGGGAACAGGTGGAGGAGAAGAACGTGTGTTTGCTTACAACATGGATGTCATGGCCTTGGCTAAAGCTCCTGGCTTAGAGATGACCAGCAAATACTGACACGAGAGTTTAGTGAAAAGGTGTAATGAGTGAGAAAGTAAAAATGTCCTCTTTGAAAACATGATTACAAACGGGAAGATGCAAAGCAGCACCAGCAGAGCAATACACCGGCCACCATAGCCAGACCTGCCTGGCACATGCACAGCGTGAGGAATTATTGTTCGTGTGGGAATCGGTGCTGGTTTGGACTTTAGGCTTTGACGTGTGTAGTTTGACACACTTAGTTGGAAGTCCTGTACATTGTTATTAAGGTCTACAAAAGAGGAAGAAGCACTGAGAGAGAGACAAAAAAGATGAGAGAGAGAGAGAAAGAGAGAGAGAGAACGTTTGCTAATGCAGGCTTCGACGAGAGCGCAGTTCCCTCTGGCTCCACGATGCTGCTCTGAAGATGGATTTCCATACTGATTGTGTTTGCAGACTGGGCAGGCTCTGAGCTGATCACTCGGAGCCGTTCTGGAGGCCATCGATTGGCTGGATGGATCTATTGACAGGCAGGACAGCTGAAAGGGGAACCTATGGAGGCACACGCAGCACACAGACAGCCAGTCATGCGAAAGACTGACCGGTAATGAGCTTTGCACCCTCCCACACACTCACCTCTGGGCAGAAGGAGCAGGGCAGGGGGCGATTACCTGAAAACACACGTCTGTTTCTTTTTCTTAAGAATCATTAATAGCCCCTTGTACAATAGCGTATATATTGTGCAATCAGCACAGATTTTGCTAATCGTCTAATTTGGTCCATGTCTTATCCTTTTTTTTTTAGGTAGTTTAAAGTAATGTTTTAGACATGCGTGCTGGTTTCATAGTTCTTGGTGGTATTTAATCACATTTTTAAAAGGGTGGGATACAAGTTGAGAACTCTCTTTCTTTCTGTTTCATTCCTCTGTTTGCATAGTCATTACTCTCAGTTGCTCATGGCAACATTCCTAACTTTTCTCAGATACATCAAGGTAAACATTCTGACCTTATATTCCAGTATCAGTAAGAAAAAATATCAGTCACTACATAATCACTAACACAGCTCTTTCATTACCAATCAGAAGTAATTTAACACTGAGTTCTTCTTCAAAAAACATATCTGCTGTCATATACTGTCTGAATTTAAACGCAGATACCAGGAGAAAGTAATAAACAAGGGACAATAGAAAAGTGACACAATGTAACTATGGGATTACTGAATCAAACCACAAAGAGGAGAATCACAGGACAATCTGAAATGTATAAGAAACATAAGACACCACAACCATACACAGCACATTCACAACACGCACAACCTTACACACACAGCACTCACAACACACACGCAGCACACACAATACACATCACTGCAGGTCTAGGATATAAAGCAGACAAAACAGGAAGTTAATCATAAATATGCTTTTAATCAGCTCAGAAAGGCAGCAGTGTGTGTGTGTGTACATTTGTGTGAAAGTAGATTACTCCATACGCCCCCAAATTTCCCACATTACTGCAGTGCTGATAGACAATAATGACTTGTTCTCATTAGTTATTTTTGGCGTATGTTTTGAATAACCCAGCTATCGTAATACATGCAGAAATAGTCCCTGCTGCAGTAGATAAAGGACCTCGAGCATTTCTGCCATTGGCTTGGTGGACAAACTCAAAAACAAGGAAACATAACAAATCTACTACGATCAATCTCAGCATAACAAATGAAAACCTGAAGTTATTCCGCATTTGTTTTGATTCACTTTGTGCTCTTATGATAAGTTACAAGTTCTAGTTGCAAGGTGCGGCAGACGAAACCCCTCCCACACGTGCCAGACGTAACCCCTCCCACCTGTGCCAGACGTAACCCCTCCCACCTGTGCCAGACGTAACCCCTCCCACCTGTGCCAGACGTAACCCCTCCCACACGTGCACTGGTCTGGACCTTGTGCTTTTATTTCCTACTTTCTCTGTGTAATTTTCTTTCCTTCCAAGGTCATTTGTAACCTGAAATCTATAATTCTTTGGATGGAGAAAGTCATATGAATTCTTACTTTTAAATGACCAAGTTAAAATATTTCCTTTTCAGATGCACAGGATTAAAGCGATCCCATAATCAAGACAGAAGAGGATGAAATTACTGAGTAATTACTCTATCACTCCTTTGCCTTCTCTCTCTCTCTCTCTATCGATCTCCCTCTTTCTCTCTCTCTCTCTCTCTTTCTCTTCCTCATTGTCTTTAGAAACTCACATCTGATGTTGCCTTTTAAAAGTTCAAAAAAGTATCTGCGCTATATCTATGGATGTGTAGTTTTCTGTTGAAGAGTTTGTAGAGATTATCATTTAACAAACCAGATTCAGAATCGACATTCCAGTGTGAACTATTTTAGTCAGGACTGCACATAATTCCACTGTGCGGATGCAATGTGGAGTGATGTACACTGATACCCTAAGGCTGTGTGTGTGAGAGAGAGAGAGAGAGAAATGGGGAGACAATGATAGTAATGTGTGGCTAGCTGAACTGCCCCCTGAGGTTGGTTACATCATTGTCTGCCTTAATAAAAATCACCACACGTCATCCACACCTCATATAACACACACACACACACACACACACACAAAGCCTTGAAAAGCCATAGTGCCCCATTCCTTGAGTCCATTTGAAAGGTGCCCCCCGGAACCTGTAGCTTTCTGACAGCTTGATGCTAAGCAGATCCAACTGCATGTGATTTTGTCTGATAAACCACACACCTGTTTACATGCTAGAACATCTCCATGACGTCTGCTGCCTGGTGCTGAGTGTGAGGTAAAGTTTAGGCAACAGTGCAGACTGAAATACCTCCTGAAGCAAAACACAACTGACAAACGTGCTACAGATCCTGCAATGCCATCTCAGCCTTCAGATCACTTACTCACCAGGTCTATGTAAACCAAACCATAGATAAAAACATGTAGGATGCAACATACCATGCTAAAACATGTTTTTTTTTCAATGCACAAATGTTTCACATTTCTACAGCCGTGAAATGCTTATCCGTTTTGTAAATGAATGATATTGTTCTGGCACTGGGTGTTAAAAAGAGGCCGATGGAATATCAAACCTAAAGAAAAGTGGTAACGCTTGCATTTTTTCCTAATAAGTGTAATTTGCTAATGTGTTGTTTGTTGCATTAAAGTTGCATTTAGGCAAATAGAAGAAAGGCCATTGATTTTCTGTTTGGTCCTGCTCCTTGAGAAAGTGCACATGTAGGCATCAAATTAGAATTCATTTGATGGCTTTATGGATTGAAATTTGTCACAAATTTGATTGAGGACGATTGGCTGGCCTGGGCCGGATCCATCCCGCCCTCTTTATTGTGCTTCCTGATTGATTTTTAAGTTAGCAGCAGGCAATCGGCGAGCACCACCCAATCAAGACCCACCAACATCGTGCAGATTAGACAATTTGTGGTAATCAATGAAAATATTCCCTGATTTGTGAGAGTTCAATCCACGCCATAAATCACAGGTGCAACGCATGAGTTCGTTAGCAGTAAAACAAGCGCTTTAGACAGGATGGTCTATGAGTGCTGAGTTAGGGGGCAGTAGAAGTAGGAGAGCCCAAAGCATTGTGTGTGTGTGTGTGTGTGTGTGTGTGCGCGCGTATATGTGTTGAGGGAAGTTAATGAGACTGAAATACAGGCGCCCCAGCAGTGTGCCTGTCAGCTACTAATGGGCCTGCACAAGTGCTGGCATTTGTTATCCAGCCTTCAGATGCATATTTATTCATTTATTTATTACCATGATGCACCATCATCTTTTATAATGTTAAGCACTACTACCCCCCCCCCCCCCCCCCCCCCCCCCCCCCCCCCCCCCCCCCCCCCCCCCCCCCACACACACACACACACACACACACATCAACTCCAGAAGTTTCCTTGGCCAAAAGGAATCGTGTGTTGATGCAATAATGGGTCCAGTGATTAAATAAGATCCCTCTGTACATTCAAATGTGATAAAGAATATGTGTTTAGCAGTCATTCCTACATCCACATCTGACGTTATTTCCTAATACCCTAGCAATTCCAGACAGGCAGTGGTGAAAGGGTGCATTTCATGGGTGCTGTCTCCCCAATAAAGACTATCTCCAAAAAAAAGCTATTTTTGTTTTGGGTGTGTTCAAATGGACTACCATGCATCTCTCCTTTTTGGTTCAGTAAAAAACAAAAAAACAGCTATCTCTCCAGCCCTCTCACTTTCTCTCTCTGTCCCCCACACACAGATACACACCTGGCTGCCGCTATTGGAAGGTGGCTGTTCTTTGTGCTGTTGTAATGGCCCTGACTAGACAGATGATCCTGTCAGCGACCTCTACAAGTGCATTTGATTCTATCAACCCCCCACCCCACTCTCTACCCGCACGGGGGTCGGACTGTTTTATTGGAGGAATTACCTAAAGTGCCCGTTATTTCATCGTCCCACCTGTCAGCCGGGCCTATTGCTTTAATTTATACACCCCCAAAAGTACTGCGCTCCTCATAGATCAACCCAGACCCACGAAGAGGCTAAAATATCATCCGGCCTGACCGGGGCCAGGTGTACAGTCATTAACCCCTGCTGCTGTGTGAGAGAAATCTTATTATGAGATGGAGGTGCCTCCCCTGGTGGGAGACGAGGGGCTTTTGTTACCTGACCTGCCCTTTATTCCAGCAGGTCCCGCCTTTGACATGCACCAGTATGTTCATTTCCTGCTCGTCCCAGCAGCGGTCCGGCGCAGGAACGTGTGACCTTTGACACGTTCTGCCTCACGTGCAGCGCGTGCCGATGCTTTGGGTTCTGATTCGGCCGGTTTCACCTTCACGAAGCCCTTTAGTTCACGTCGCACGCAGATCTCCTTTCCACAGGAAGCTCCAGCAGGGTTTTGTGTTGCCTGTTTTGGTTTCATTATGAGAAGTACACAGCTCGGTTATGTGTGATGAGGCATTCCAGGGTGCCCACTTGAAGCATGCTTTGTGACGCACTGTAAGGACACAGAGAGTGTGACGAGGCGTGTTTGAGCTGACTGCAGCCCTGCTCGGTATTCACGAGCCTTCTGCTCCAACACTCCCCGCCCTCCCGCCCGTCAGTACCATGTGCGTGTCTTTGTTAGTGTTACAGTACGGAACTGCCTCTGACTTTGCTTACCCTTGAATAGCTCAGCTCTTCCCATGATCCAACATCAGAAGAAATGATTAAAAAAAACCCCACTCCTAACAGCCGCAGAGCCACTGCCTGGCTTAACGTTGTCAAAAAGGTTTTCTTTTTATTTCTTCCTTTTTTTCCCTTCCTCCTCCGTTTTGACCTCCTGTGTATATTTTATTGAGCCCTTCTCATCCCTCTCTGGTGCATAAGCTGTGTTCAAAATGTATTTCTGCTTCATTAACACGGGGAAGCATGCTTGCAGGCTGAGCACGTGTGTCTGCCAGAACACTGGCCTGAGATCTGCAGGTTACACGGATCTTCTGTAGATGTTTCTGAACTGTCCTTCACGTTCATATATAATTATCATGATACCATAGCAGTAATTTGGATTATTTTGTGCCCATATTTAAAACATTTTTCTAAAGTCTAAGCATACATTCACGAGGAGCAAGACCGATTATGATAATATGGAAACATCGGTGCTATATATTAAACCTGGATACTTGGATGTGGGGCTGCACATAAAGCATGAGTATCTTATTAATCCCTTCCAAGGGCAGCTGTACTTTGTGTAAATATGCACTAGCTCAAACCATTATAAAGACCAACAAGACCTTAGCTATATTCCATAAGACTACACTTCCCAAGAGCCGCAAAAAGGGCTCAGAACTTGTCAATAGATTCAACCTGCAGTTTCAGTCTAATGTCCCATCATATAAAGCAAATATCAAAAATGTGATTGGAATTGCAGAGAAAAGTTATTGGCAAAGGACAAAAGAAATTTCAACCACATGACAAAGATCTGAAGCCGACAAGGATACCCATCATTACACATCAGAACTCGAGAGGGAGAGAAGGAGAGAGAGAGAAAGAAAGAGAAAAAGAGGGGAAAGTCTCTAGGCAGTACTCTAACACCTCAGAAGGTTAATTGAAGTCTGTGCAAGTGACTTTAGTGGTCTGTCTTCAACAGGATGATCTATAAATGTTTGATTTTGACTCAGGTATGGAAAAATGGATCATGTGGCCTTTTTTACCCACTGCTAATGTCCTTGGAAAAAGACTTTGACCAGGATACTGAGCTCAGGCAGGTTGTTAGACCTATTAAGTGCGTTTAAATTGAGAACAAATGCTATTCCAATGTTTGCAATTATATGCAAAGAACACCACAGTAAGCAGGGCACTGATACAGCTGACGAGCGTGATGTCATCGATCCTCTACTGAGGCGCTTACACAGGGCAGTATTTTAGCGTAAAGCCATGATCCTGCAGAACATGCATAAAGATTCCACTGCTCAGTAAAACCAAGAACACTAAACAAATGTGTAACAAATGTACTATTGGCAGTGCCGGCTAGTAAAATTGCCTGTCTACATTACCAAAGTATCTTTTGTCCAGAATTGCAAATTATTTAGTGTTGGGGATTCAGATTTGATTTAATGGATTTGTGCTTACTTATAGGTGAAAGATCCCACTTTCTTTACCCATCAATCTGAACCCACAGATATTTCATCATGAATAAAATCTTTGACTGTCTTAAATCTTTAAAAAGTAATTTAGTTAATGTCTTACTTTTGGCAATTAAGTATGTGCCTCCAATTATACTGGCCCACTGATCACAGCACTACATGATTAACTGTGCAATGTGTGTTTGTGTGTGTGTATGTGTGTGTCGTCCTGAGAGAGAGAGAGAGGCTGACAGGAAGTTTCCCCTTGCATACTTGTCATTCACCAGATAATCTCCCTATTGATCAGAAAAATAAATCCCTGAAAAAACCATAGACATGAAGATGAAGTGTGCGTTCTTGAGTTCTCTTCATCAAAAAACATATTGATTATATGACTAATGATGGACCATTAAGATATGGGGGAAATGAATGATGTGTCATATGATGCTAGCTCTCTGCTAATAGGATGTTTCAATCAAGAGATTCTAAAGATATCACCTCTATTACCACTGCTCTCTAATTCGGTCTGGTCTTTAAGATAACTTAACGTCCTTGTTTTTCTAAAAGAATGCTATTGATTCAGGATTGCCTGTGTATTACATTGCGTATTCTCATATCTTATTCATTTCCATATTACCTTTATTACCTCTCAGTAGACTTGGGGATTATAGAGCACTCATTCAAATATATTTAATCATTGACCAGCAAATCACATATTACTTTGTCTTAAATATTAACCACAGAGACCAATAAGGCTTCCCTTCTACTTAAATACTACAACACACTATTGACAAGCTCTTTTATTTATTGTTTTGCTGGGGTCTCATTGTTGTGCTGTTATGCCAAATATATAGCCATTACCAGTTTACAACCAAATTACGACGAGTGCATGTTCTAGGGCATTTTAGCTGCTTGTTTGCAGTACTTTGTCTCAGGACAAAAATCAAATCCTCGAGGATGACAATTTTATGACACAAATATGTGCAGTAAGTGGATTTCGGTAATTCCTTCTGATTTATGACTCACCACATATGAGGCTTCAGTCACATCATTTAAGGAGAAATGTAGTTAAGAAATGTAGACGGAAAGATGTGGACTATATATCCTCCAAAGTACTCATATCTAATTTCAGATTTATTTTTGGAAAGAAAATTTATGTAGACAGAAATACAGCTTTAAATGAAAAATATTTGACAACATAAGAGGCATTTTAGACCATGGAGAATTAAAAAATGGGATTTCAGAAAGAAAACCTTTTAATTTACCTCAGCATGTACGTGCTTGGGTGCATAAGCAGACCGTCAGATCATACGTTATGCTTTTAAACAGCATGTCTAGTCAAATGAAGCCAGGTATGTGCAAGAAAGTGGACCATTCATGGCAGCGTTGATTGTCATCATTTTCTGCTACTCCTCAATTCTTCCTGACCAACCAATCAGGAAGAGTATATTGTAGCACATGCTCACTTTGAGGAATGTATAGCCAGCTGTTTTGTCTTCTTGACCTACTGACCTCACAGCTGATCACTCTTGGTGAACAAGGTAAACCACTTCTTGCCCAACTCTGCTTATTCTGCATGAGCTCTAAGAACACAACACATTTCAAGTGAGGAACTCCATCAGCTCTAGCCTCAGAGTATGGCCAGTTGTGCCGTCTAATGGCGCATTTCCACTAGGGCCTGCTTGGCGCGGTATGGTTCGATACGGATCATTTCGCAACGGAGCGGTACGGTCGCGTTGTGTTTCCATTACAATGGTGGACCACCACAATGTGGGTGGAGTCGCTGTTGGCGCGCGGGTTGTAGTGTCGTGACATCATTTGTATGCGACCACAACACCGTACAAAAATGGACGAGATGGCGATAGCGGAGGAGTCGCTCTCCTGTGACGCAACCTGTGACGACACTCCCTGGCCAATCAGTGTCATGCTGTTCTGTGACGCAACCTGTGACGACGCTCCCTGGCCAGTCAGTGTCATGATGTTCTTCCACGTCACAGAAGTTTTCCGCTTTGGAACGGTTAGAACCTCGAGCGAGTAGGTACGAAAAAAGTACCTGAAAGTATCGGCAAACTTGTACCTGGTACTAATGGAAACACTCACAAACCGTCGCGAATCGAACCGTACCGCGCCAAGCAGGCCCGTGTGGAAATGCGCCATAAGACGAGTTTGGAAGGAGGATTTATTTAAAATGATTAAACCTACTTGATAAAATAATAGTAAAGTTGAACATTTCAGATATTTGGGTATACATAGTTTCTGCTAGGTTTCTCAGCCTGCCACACCTCTGACAGTGTCTGATTGGTTAGTAAGATGTGCCCATTATCACAGGACATCTCCTGGTGGTGAGGCAGTGAACAGGGCCTTGTCAGTCACCCACTGCAGCTAACCACTCACTGGCTTCCCAATACTTTGCCCTCTGACCATGCTGTGTACCGACAGCCAATAATGGCACTTCCCTGGTGGCCTCGTGCCATGTGGCAGATAGGCTGGTTGGCACTTCGGGGGGGGGGGGGGGGGGGGGGGCAATGGTTGTGACATTCACCTGTAGTTTTGCATAGGGTTGATTGTAAAGGTCTGAGGTAATATGTCACCAGGGGCATTCCCTCATTTTTGTCCACATCCACACTTGTACATGGATCACTGACACTCCAAGTGGTGTAGGGTTTTCAAACACACACAAAAAACCCCAACCATAAGTGCCATGGCTCTTTTAAAAGAGTGCCTCCTTTGACTTTAAAATTAAGAGGGGCTTACCCAAGCAAGCAGGACCTCCCAGCTCAGTTCCCTGGGGTGTCTGCATGCAACCTTCACACTCCCCACATGTTGAGGGAGGTGTATGTGACCTGCTGGTGAACAGTCACTATGCTGAACATGATATGAGATATGGACCAGGTGTCAAACAGACCTACCCACCATGCACTGCACCTAAAGTGGCTGTTATTGGGCTCCTTTCAAGGGGTGGGGGCAGGTTTGTCCTGATATTTCCTTTCAACCACTCCTAATCCACCTGTGTGTGATGGTAGGAGATGAGGCCAACTGTAGGCAGGTCAGGTGACAGTTTTAAGGCTTGGATGCACTAAGTTTGTTTTTATCCTACACAATGAACTAGAGAAAACTGAGAAAGTTCTCACCAGTGTCTTACAGGTGGTTCATTCTCCAAGGGCATTTCCTTGGATCAGATTAGAGTTGTGACAATCTAGTAACTTGTTTCGAATGTCTTAATTCTATAATTTAGGTAGAGTCATCATATACAAATGGAATATGGAATTAGAATATTTTTCATCAGTACATGAATGACACATCTACAGTAGAAACCAAAATGAGGAATGTTGAAAATAAAATGCAGGTATTATTTGATCTATATTTGATCTATTTTGCATTGATTCTTGGCAGCAATATTAAGTATATTAGCTATAAAGACGTTGCTTGCACAACAGATGAAGGATCTCTGTCTGAAATGTCTTGTTTCTCTGGAAACCTTGTGAAGCGTGTGCACCAGTGTACGTGTTTTCTAAGACCGCTTAGCTGTTAATTGTAATATTGCCCATATTGTACCTTTTATCTATATCTAAATCTGCTTTCTGCATATTGTAATATGTTGTTAGTTGCAAAGAAATTAATGAGCAGTGTGTTTAAAGGCAGAATATGCAATGTGATACACAGCATACAACAGACAGCCTGCTTATTACTGATGTCCGTACACCTCAGGCCCCGCACCTGTGTGTTCCCTTGGCATCTCCCTGCTTTCATGTCTGCAGCCTGCTGTGATCCCCCGTTTATGTCTATAATGACAGACGCATAAACGAGGCAGGCATCCCGTCACATCTAATGGTGCTGCGTTAAAACACAACAGCATGGGTCTCCGGGGGTCCATACACCTTCCTGCTCTCTCCAGACCAGTGAGACAGCTGCCCAGCCTGGTTGATATGATCAAAAGCCCTCACTGGTGAACCCAGGCAGGGTGAGGGAGAGGAGGGATGAGGAAGAGCTCTCATTATGGCTCCAAGACATCCATTTGGGCATTTTTAATATGTGTATCCTATTAGACTCTTTAAGTGCTTTTTGATAATTGTGCTTTGTACTTTTACAGCACTTCAGTCTATTCCCAGTTCAATTTCCTCTTTTATCGGACGTTTGAAATATTGATCTCTGACAGATAAAAGCAAACACCGTAATCTTGCTCCTCCCAAAATGCTCTAGAGATAGGTAGACAGAGAGCGAGGGGGGGGGGGGGGGGGGGGGGTAGTGAGAGAGTGGATCCTGCCACAGGACCAATGCACCAGGGGCGTTTCAACTCACCTCTCAGAGCGCCTCTTTTGTTTCATTGCGTTTCAACGTCGACAGAATTTGCTTACTGCTCGCTGAGACGTTTATGTAAAGCACCTGCCCCCGATAGCTCCTTGATATCCTCTCCAGCTCCATTCAGCCTTTTCTCCCTCTCCCTCTCTCTCATGTGCCCCTCCTCTCCTCCTCTCCACCTTCCACCACGTCGTCCCTCACTCCAACACAACTCCCCCCATGACATTTCGCTGAGCAGAGAGCAGCACCGGCCGCGGTGCTCTCGATGATTGCCACTGCTTAAACAGCTGTCAGGCCGGCAGAATAAGCATGATTTATCCCCGCACGGCTTTATGGAAGTTAGTGTTTTCTGTTAACCCCAGCGCTCGAACGCAGCACGGCGCAGCCTCGACGTCACATTAACCTGAATCAATCATGTCTTGATTTTTCTATAAAAGAAAAGTCGGCCGTAAATAACTCCGGCAGCCAAGGCTGCTTGGGGAGACGCTGTACCATGGCACGCCGCACCCCGGCCTCCCGCACCCCCGGCGTCCCGCAACCCGGCCTCCCGCAACCCGGCCTCCCGCACCCCGGCCTCCCGCACCCCGGCCTCCCGCAACCCGGCCTCCCGCAACCCGGCCTCCCGCACCCCGGCCTCCCGCACCCCGGCCTCCCGCACCCCGGCCTCCCGCAACCCGGCCTCCCGCAACCCGGCCTCCCGCACCCCGGCCTCCCGCACCCCGGCCTCCCGCAACCCGGCCTCCCGCAACCCGGCCTCCCGCAACCCGGCCTCCCGCACCCCGGCCTCCCGCTGCCTACTGTAACATATCTGTTACAGCAAACTAGGCCTACTATGCCACAACTTTAGCTAACACTACAATTCCTTCTCAACGTTGATAGGTCGATGCCATTATTGAAAATGTGTCTTTAAAATGTGATTCAGAGCTTTGGAAGCATGACTGACTGGTGTGGCCATGCTGGGGAATACAGATCACCGTGTGTTGGAGCTCTACATTCAAGCTCTGGCCAGAAGATAAGATAAGATAAGATAAGCCTTTATTAGTCCCGCAATGGGGAAATTCACAATTCCCAGCAGCAAAGTGACAGTGGTACAAAGTGACAAAGTGACAGTAGTACAGAGGACAAGACTCCAAACTTACATTGATACATATATACATAGAACAATATGCCATCACCACTGCAGGAAATCACATTACAAAACATTTTCCGGAGTGCATCACAGATTTCATCCCTACTTCAAAAGTAATTTCCAGCTGTGTTTTTAGAAAAACTTGACTTGTTCCTCTAAGCAACAGCTGGTGGTATCACATTGTCAAATTAAAGCTGCATTTTAACAAGTACCGTGTTCTCCCTGTGCTTGCATGGGTTTCACTCTCAGACATCCTCCCACATTCCAAAGACTTGCATGTTATGATTGGTGTCTCTAAATAGGTCCGCTGTGTGTGTGTGTGTGTGTGTGTGTGTGTGTGTGTGTGTGTGTGTGTGTGGCCTACTGCCCTGTATGAGACTGGTTCCTGCCTTGTGCCCTGTGCTCTTGGGATAGACTCCACCCCCTTGCGACCCTGAATTCGATTAAACAGTTCAGAAGACAAATGAGCATTTTGTTTGTTTTTCCTAGACTTCCTAAATGTAACACTATTTATTTGCCATTGCAAATCTTGTGAAAAACTCACACCTTGAAGCCCCAGACTCTCACGCCAACATGGCAGCTGTGTATCTCTGCACTCCTGAGAGCTGAGGAGATGGGAGGAGAACCCAACACCCCCCACCCCCCAACACATACATACACACACACACACACACACACACACACACACACACACACACCAGCTTCAGTGTTCACCACACCCTATTTGAGATTAACAGCAGACATTTGAGCATCCAGCCCCACGGTATCGACTGCGTTTGACAAGCGTAATCCCTGTCTTCTTCCCAGTCACTTCCATCCCATGATCAATCAGGACATCAATGCCACCTGACTGCTATGAAGTGCACGCCGAACGGTTCGATTCGGCACCAAGCATCTTGAACTCACTATAATACAGAAATTGATTCATCTTCAAAGTTTTCTTAAGTGCTTGCTCTAGTGTGTGTGTGTGTGTGTGTGTG
The DNA here is from genome assembly GCF_052324685.1 of Brachyhypopomus gauderio. NCBI lineage: Eukaryota > Metazoa > Chordata > Actinopteri > Gymnotiformes > Hypopomidae > Brachyhypopomus > Brachyhypopomus gauderio. Next base: position 16,854,561 of record NC_135211.1, on the reverse strand, counting down.
TGTGTGTTACTAAAGTTACTAAACTGAAGCACTTTTTGTTCTTCTCCAAAGTGTCCAAGATTCTGAGAAAACAGCAAAATGCAAACACAACTGGATTATGTCTTCTACAAAGACTTTTCAGGCTTTTAGTTCAACTCAGTTGTACTTTGAAAATAAATTTTGTTCCACACGACTAGAATTGTCTAATACAATTCTGAAACAACAAAATGTTTACATAATCATGGTGATCTTAATCTGCTGCATGTTGTTTTTATGATGATTCTTGATATAATTCAGATTACAGATTTATTGTGCATTTTCCTTGTTCATCCCTAATACTAATACCACAACCGTCCACCCCACACTGTCCATGTGTCATTCAGGCAATGCTACTATTTCGGAAGAAAAAAGCAATTTACTTTTTTACTATACATGAAAGTGCTAATAATGCAAAGCTGATTCCAGTTCAGTTTGAAGAACACTAAGTGCAGTTGGTGGAACAAACTACACATGCAAACACACACATTGGATTTTCCATTGCCAGAATCTTTCAACTAGCATTCAGAATAAGATATCAAGCTTTCATCCTCAGGCCCATTGACCTCTGCAGCCCAGTTTTCAGCCACTGTTCATCAGCATGGGGAAGCACTTAGTCTAGTCAATCATGTGGAGGTTCAGGTGCTGCTGCACATGGAGAGGCGAGTTTCATTTGCGCAGCCCGGGAGACAACAGGCCTGGACACTCTTGGTCATTCATTTACTTCAATTTGGCTCAGTCCCGACACAATGACTTATGCCCTTTCAGAACGGCCCTGACATATTCATAGGCTGCCAGCTCAGGCCAGAGAATTGAGAACGTCAATTTCATTTTGGGCATTTCACTTATCCATAGACAATCCCTGGGATGGACGTGTCAGGATAAGTTTGTTCTCTTTCTCTCTCTCTCTGAGACACACACACACACACACACACACACACACACACACGCACTCTGAGTCAGTCACTCATTCACTCTCACAGCTGATAGACTATATAGGTCAACCAAGGTCTCTGTGTCCCTAAGTCATCAGGGTCTCTTATAGAAGTCGGTCTCTAGAAAATAGAGCCTATTCCGAATTCACAATATAGCCAGTGTCTGGACACTTGTTCTGGCTAATACAAGTCTGCTGGCTTCAGCCGTGTGTGTTGGGGAGGTGCATTAGCAGAGGTAGCGTTAAGGGAAGTGTAGTAATTACTGTGGGGAGAATGGCAGTGACCCCTAAATTGCAGTATCTTGTCTCTTTTGTCCTATGCTCTCCCGCTCTCCTCACTGCCTGAAATTGTATCTTTTCATTCCTGCACCGTAAGAGGAAATGCGGGTGTATTAGGAAGCAGTGAGGCGTGGTTGGGGAGGGGGGGGGGGGGTCACACACCCCTCAAAGTGGGAGGTTTGAGAACGGCAGCTGGACCATGGGGTGTCAGAGGTTATTGAAAGAGAGAGCGAGAGAGAGGCAAAACGAGGGAGAGAGATCTTGCTGTGTATAATGAAATGATTACAAGCTGCGTACCTAGCTCACAGCCTCTATTGACAGGTGTCAGGTGACTTACAGACCATGAACCATAGACCATATCTGTCAGCTGTCCTTACATGAAGCATTTTATGCAACACACACACACTTATGCAGCTTTTTAATGTAAATAAATATATTTCCCTTGATGAGTGCATCACACCCAAAACATGCTATTTTATGTTTTGCATCTCTTCACTACTGCAGCAAGGTACCTGTTTTCTCATACGTTCTCGATAAATCTGGATGCAGCATCGGTGCAAGTTTGCCTGACGTAGCGCATGTTAGCAGCCAACGTTAGCATGTCACTCAACTTCGCCGGCGGCTCCATCAGAGTTAGCATTAGCATGATAATTTGTATTCTCAACCTCATCGGGAGGCTGCTTGGGATGTGGGAGAGGCTTTGTGAGTGTGTTAGATCTGTGTCAGAGCAGACTTGGGGGTCTCCAGTGCTACTGTCTGTGTTCAGAACTATGAAAGCAAGAGCAGGACAATATATCAGAGGTCATGGTGTCAGAAAACAGTACATCACACACACGTAGGGTTGCCACCTGTCCCGGTTTTCACGTGACTGTCCCGGTTTTCCCGGGCTGTCCCGGTTTTCCTTATTTTTAATATTCGGTCCCGGCAAAAAAAAATCATTTAATGTCCCGGTTTTCACTAACGACTATTTAGACCAGGGGTAATCAATTAAATCTTTCCGCGGTCCATTTTTGGCAGATAGCTCAGACCTTAGGTCCGGGTTCGCGGTGGCGAACGAAAGTTGTTGACCGGGGGGGGGGGGGGGGGGGGTTGAACGTAACACTCAAATGGGTGGTGAACGTAACACTCGTTTTTTGGCATTTGGGTCCGTATCCAGTTAATCAGGAATGTGATTGGGTCCGGACAGGACGGCGTTCGGGTCCGGATCTGGACTGCGGTCCGCCATTTGGTGATACCTGATTTAGACTGTTTCTGCACACTTTAAATCTGTCTTTTTTTCTCGCTGTGTCCATTTTACACCTCCCGGTAACATTTTACGTTCGACAATCCCCCCCCCCCGTCAACAATTCACGTTCGCCACCCCCCCCCATCACGCCGCCACCCCCACCCTGTGTCAGTATGACATTGTCCTTGTTTTTTGTCAGACCTAGGTGGCAACCCTACACACACGCAAAGTATAAACCTACAGGGAATACCACTGGATATCATACACACACCAAGCAAGATCTAAACCCACCCAGAGGAGGATGGGTTTAAAATTTTTCTCAGGCTGTTCTCAGGATTTGGCTCTCATGCACTGCACTGTTCCTTCATTGCATTGTTCCTTCACTGCACTGTTCCTTCATAATATAGATCAAACCTACCTCATACAAATGAGCCAGTGACTCTCAGATGTTTTCCACTGACGTAGTGTAGACAAATGTGTGGCTTAAAGTAAAATGATCATTTATTGAAATTTTGTACGTGCCATGATGTATGGCATATATCAATATCTTTATCTTTATTTACTATGCTTCAGTGCCGTTTGGAACTACAATTCCCAGAAGTCTTTGTGCTTTAGGAGTACTTTAATAGACTTTGTCTTTGTGTGTGCTGATCCTTTTGGTTGCTTCAAATGGCCAGCAGTTCTGGGTCAATTAATAGGGCTATTAACACCTGCCAGAGGATATCTACACAACAACCACTTACCATTAGCATCTTCTACACTAAAGAGTATGCCCTCCACCCACGTGCCCTCAATCTCCCAGTTAAGGGAAGCTGGAGATACCTCATATATGCAAAACACCATACAGTAATTGTGAATGTTGAACTAAGGTTGCACTAAAAAAACTATTTAAGACCAAAAGGAACGTGACCGTGATGGGCACAGTATCGGTGCACAGTTGTGTAATGGAACCTGTTGTTGTTTATGAGGTTAACACTGCGACATCAAATGTTGTAATATGTAAATTTAAAAGCTACATGAATAGTAGCTATAGAAATTATGCAACTTAAATACTATTATCAAAAAAAAAGTGAATATAGGATTATACTTAGGGTTTTGCAGAAAAAGTGCAGACTGTGATCATCAATAGCAAACCATGATTGCCACATAAAATAGTACTTAAAATATAAAAATGTTTTTCAAGTTTTGAAAGAATGATCAGAAGAAAACCTACTGACTGAACATGCAGAATGAATCCTTTAACTATGTGGTAATAATCTTTTTGTCTCGCATGTGTTTTTGTGAGGTTCTTCCACTCTTTGTACCACTGCTGTGTGTGTGTGTGTGTGTGTGTGTGTGTGTGTGTGTGTGTGTGTGTGTGTGTGTGTGTGTGTGTACCTGTGGGAACCCCATGGTGCCCATGGTGTTTCCTGCTCTTGAATTTGAAGAGCCCTCCAGCTCGACCATGGCCACGGAGAATCATTAGCACAGCTTTGTTTTGAGAGAGAGAGAGAGAAGAGAGTGAGAGGAGAGGGGGGAGAGAGAGGAGAGAGCGTCATGCCTTTTAAAACATTGCAATGCACAACTGACAGAATGGAATTTAGAGAGCATGCTGACCCACCATGCCAGTGTAGTACTATCCGCCAATTAATCATCCACAATATGATGTTATTAATACAGCAAAAACATTAACATTTTACAATGAAAATCACACTGCCATTTGTAGCAAAAATGTCACGATATATATGGCCTTACGGTACAGTAAGTATTTTACTTTTTATTATTTTACATTTTTAGATTTTAGAGTTTATTTAAGTTTTTAGAGAAACATGTAAATATACGCATATAAACACATACGTACACAAATACATTTACATAAAAAAGAATGTTTCTGAATGTTGGTCAGAAGCATATTTTTTGTGATTTGTACAGTATCAATGCTGTATGAAGGACAACTAAGTCACTGAATTTTAAAGTTTTTAAATTAATAAATAGTTTATTTGCTGATTCATGATAATTTGATCGGTTTATAATTCTTATAGCTTTCTTCTGTAACATGAATATTGGTTTAGTGCTGGTTTTATGTGTTTCCCCATATCTCCACACAGTAGGTCATGTATGGGATTATGAAAGAATATAGCAAATAGAGTGATGATTGATTTAAAATATCTTTGGTTTTACGTAATATTGCAATAGTTTTAGCCATTTTTGTTTTTACGTAGTTTGTGTTGTTTCCAGCATAATTTGTGATTGATTATAACACCTGGGAATTTTTCAAATACCCTCTCTATTTCAACATCATTAATCCTAATTTTAATATTATTTTTGATTTGTCTATTGCCAAATACTATAAAATTTGTTTTACTCAAATTCAGTGACAATTTGTTCATATCAAACCATTTTTAAACTCTGTTAATTCCCGTTCCACTGTATTCAAATGTTGTTCTAAACTTTGTCCAGAGCAATATAAATTGGTATCATCTGCAAATAATCAATTCAGATACTTTACAGATGTCATTTATGTACAATATAAGCAATTTCGGTCCTAGTACTGATCCTTGCGGAACCCCACATGTGATCTTCAATAGATCAGATTGAATATTGTTTATTTGTACATATTGATGTCTATCTTCTAGGTAATTTTGAGCCATGAATATGCTAGTCCTCTAATCCCATATCTCTCCAGTTTATTAATGAGTAAGTCATGATTTATAGTGTCAAAAGCCTTCCTTAGGTCTATAAACACCCCAACATTCTACTCCCTATTATCTATTGCAGTGGAAATCTCCTCTACCAGGTGCCTCACTGCCATCGAGGTGGACCCATTTGCTCCGAATCCATATTGATTATCATTTAGTAATCTGTGTTTATTTATAAAAATATCAAGTCTGTCTACAAATATTTTTCTAAAATCTTTGAGAACTGAGGGAACAGAGAAACAGGTATATAGTTGGTGAACTTGTGTCCGTCTCCGTTTTTATATATAGGAATGATTTTAGCTGTTTTCATTTTATTGGGAAAAATACCTGTCTTAAAAGATTGTTTGCAAATATGTGTAATTGGTGTTACTGTGCATTCTATAGTATTTATCAATGACATCAATTTCAGTCCAAATCTGTATTGTTAAGAATATTAACAGCAGTGAGGAGGATCTGCCAAAACAGTTTTTTTTTTTTTTTTCAGTTTTTTTTATCATTAGGAAATGTTAGAACATGGTTTAGTAGGTTAGGAGTAATATTATATTTGAATAATATTAAATCAATATTGAATTCTACTTTCTGTCCAAAAATCAGTCAATACATATGCCTATAGCCTTCATACACGCTTTTTCACCAACATATGCAACATTCCTTTGCAATGAAATAGCCATTCACTTTGTTTGAGAATCACCCAGTACCATAATAGCCTTACCTTCACACAAGATTTATTTTCACACATATTTAGTGGGAGAAAATTCCAAAAATTAGGTTATTTAAATTTTCAATCATTTGGCAATTCTTGTAAATGTATTATTAATAATCAAAATAATCAAATTTCCCATTGAAAATCACACTGCACGTTTGCACCAAAAAAACGCATAAGGGTATAACTGCATCACTAAATAATCTTCACTATTATATGCACAGATAAGAACATTTAAAATATAAGAAATGTAAATGTTTGTTAAACGTAAACATTATACTTTTTGTCCAAAACACTGGGCAATACATAGGGTTTTTCAGAACCATATGTATTACAAAACATGAGGCTACATTAGATTTTTCATTCAAATATGCATTGACATAAGTATTCAGAAGTATTCAGTTTATAGCATTCATCTTCATCATTGTAAATGTTTTTAAGTACAAACAATTATTTGAAACCTCAGACAATGCAAGTTCTTACATTTGAGTAAGATTTTTCTACAACACTGTTGATTAGCATATCCCACTTTCTACTGAAATTTGAAAATGTTCACAAATGATTGTAAAATTGCTAAAACAAGAATGTACAATGACAATAACATATAACTTTTGTACCAGAAGTGTGACAAAACACGTTTACAGCCATATCATCACATATGATTTTTCATCTACATATGCACTATTGAGGAACTCACAAACAAAAGCTAGTTTAAGTTTTACAAATGACTGTACATACATTTGTACACATTAAACAATAAAACATATTAGACATTAAACAACAAAACAAACATTGCAATTGTATAATGAAAACAATCTGACTTGTTAGATCTGATTAAGAACTTGAAATCGAACTTGAGAAATTTGTTAAGAGGAGCTGGATTCCAGTAATCTGATTTCTCAGCATGTGTATGTCCTTACCCAGACTTCTTTTAGTTTTCTCAGTCTGCCCATGGAGATGTAGTTGGTTACAGTTCAGCAGTCCCGGACATGGCTAGCACAGTGCTGCACACCTCTATCTTCATATCAATACAAAGACAGCTGTAAGAATGGCAGCACTACACAATATCTGTAACCATAAAAAAGACGAAGATCCATATTAGACAGTTAAGTCGGTTCAAGTTTACAAAAAGCTGTGGCATAGCATTTGAAGTTTACGTCACACTATTCTGGGAGATTATTGGCTGGCTTACAATAGTTTCCTTACAATACAGTTTAAAAGTCCCCAGCTTCCTGTTCCTGGCTTCACCTGTACATATACTTACAAGATACAAATGTGAACAACCAGAAACATTTGCTGTTGTACATATGATGTTATTATCATATTATCACAGACATCTTTTACCAGGGGCAGCGGTTATAAGTAACCCCCCCCACCCGGTATCTGTTGTTATGAAATGCTCTGAAGCAGACTGTTTTGGACTTTGGATCCAAAGGTCACCCAAAGGTCATAAGAAAAATATGAACTGGTTAAGATGGGCTGATGTGATCTAACCTTATGTTGTACATTCATACAGCATTCATACGTACATTCATTCATTTGGCAAATGTCCCCTGATTTTGATATCCATTTGGGATATTTTTTATAAGGCCACAATGTTTAGTTCTACCCATCCTGCCACCTACATTCAATACAATTTGAATAGGCAGTTTACACACTGACATGGAGTAAATACATGGAGAACCAAAGTATACCAGTGAGTACATCTGTAGCACAGAGTCAGTGTTCACAGTTATTTTTGTTTATCTATGTGTATCTTAGTGTATTCACATTCAGGAAGAACTGCAAACTATTAGCTAGCTAACTTCCATCACTTAATGAGAAATTCTCTATGGGACTTTGTATTTTTCATTATTTGTTTTGTTTGGTTGATGATGAAAAAAAATCCAACATAGACATCTATGAGTTAACATAAATCTAAGTATAGTATATAGAGAAGTATATAAATATAAAATAACGTATAATAAAAATAAATATGTATCAATGATAGTTAATGTCAATATGTCTAACAGCTATGTGAGCTATCATATAAAAAATGTTGAGTCAGAACAGTGAATTAATGCACACAAGGTCTTTATTGATATGGTTTTTAGGCGAACAATGAGGTGAACAATATGTATATACTCTCTCTCTCTCTTTATATCTATCTATATATATATATATATATATATATATATATATATATATATATATATATATATATATATATATATATATATATAGTGCAGTAGCGAACCGTGACCATTAAACGTGGGCCCGCTACGCCCCCCCCCCCCCCCCCCCCGAATTTTTTTTTCCTCTCTTAATAAACTGCAATAAAGAATAAAGAAAAAACCGAGACAACAGTATAGCTTTAGAAACGCATGTAGTTCGTTCAAATAACATTTGTACAAACAAAATAAGGTTTCACAGCTTTGTGGTTCTCGGAAGCGGAATATGTAAATGAGGACGTCAAAGGGCTGAATCGAAACTAGCTAGCGGCGGTAGGCTAACGACAGCTAGCGTCGCCACAGTGGGCGGAAATTATCATACAGTTAAGCCTGCCCACTAAGAGGGAAGATATGATTGGTCAATTTTACTGTCATTTGAAACTGGTATTGCGCTGAATTATAACTGCCAAACCCTCTGTAAACGAACAGCGGGCATCACAGTCCTGATAGAGGGAGACACAGGCTCACAGGTTTCCACTTAACCCCTCACCTTCAAACACAGATTGAATAGACACGGGTGAATCATTTATTTGCTTATATTTTTGTAATTGTTTAATGTCGATTGTAAAACTGTAAGTAGATCAAATAAAATTGGATAATTATATATATAATGTTTTAAGAATATTTTAGGCCCTCTGAGAGAGGGCCCTGACGGTTCCCCACTGATATAGTGTGAGTTGAGTGAGAGTGAGAGTATATAGTGTGTGTTTTCATAAGCATACATAGTGTACAGACTTGTTTATCTTCAAAAGTACCTTTTTTCTGGGGGGTTGTTGGCTCAATAATGGAGGAATACTTACAGTAAATGCCCTCCTACTTAAACACACACGGGACAGAGGTGTGCCATGCCAACCTCGCACAAACTATAAACACACACACACACACACACACACACACACACACACACACACACACACACACACACTGTGGGAGGATTGTAAGTCACCCTGGAAGGGAGGTCAACAAGAGTAATTGTACTGAAATTGGCCATGCATCCGGACTGCCATTGCAGTACCATTAACCTGCACTGTGCCCTTCGCTTACATCCTACCAGCTAAGGTGCACATGCCCCAGTGAGAAAAATCTATTTATATTCTACTATTTGTAATTTTCTTTATTAGACTGCGTGGGCGTTTCTTTATTTGACTAGGTCAGCGTTTATAATTTTCTTGATGTTTTTTTGTAAACCAAAGGAACTGTAGTTGTTATAATTGTAGGGCTAGGTTAGAGTTAAAGCTAAATAAATTATTGTAAACAAAGTTTTAAAATATGTTTGTGACTATAGGTTTCATTCATTTTGACTTCTTTCGAGTTTGTCTCAAAAAAGAATGAGTTCGAGTTTGTCTGTTTGGGTTTCCAATAACAGGCTACTTTTTATTCTAGCTGGTAGCCTCTTTTAGTACAGGCACCTCGGGCTGCGTAACACATTAGAATTAGAAGAAGACACTACAGTCGCGGCGAGTTTCACCTCAGTTCCCCTGCTCTCCTCGCTTTCACACTCCTGCTGTGGAACTTGTTTCCCTCCTTGTGCCTGCCTGGTGCGTCGTGCCCTCCCTGGAGTTTTTCGAACTAACTCTGTAAACTTGAGCGCAGCTCCCCGCAGTGGCCGCACGTAACAACGCGACTTCTCAAACCGCTTCCTACTATCGGCCTGTTTCTCCGTGTGCATACACTAACCAACCCGCTGCAGTATAGAAGGCTATTAGCGCCAGAGATCGAGATAATCGGCAGTTGATTATCGTTTAATCCGTTATGATTGATGCTCTGGTAATGCCAAACTAACGGGGCATATTTGCTCTCCTAACGGGCTCGTAAGAGAGGTTCAGTTGCTGCGTAATCTCGTTAATGCACGAGCGTGTCGCGTGAACATGAAAGATTCTGGAATGCAGATGTGGGGGGAAAAGAAGGTAATTAGAAGATAAGGGTTCTAATTTGCCGCCGGTGTGTGGCGAGGGAGGGTGTATCCCTGCCTGTGCATTACAAGTTACACGGTGAAATTGCAAAAGTATCTGAACCTGGTTGCACAGCATGCTAGACTGGTCAATATCTCTCTCTCTCTCTCTCTCTCACACACACTCACACAAAGCAGTATGGTAAAGCATTCATATTGAAGTCATTTTGCCTGATCGACTGTCAGAATAATGGTCTATGTTTGTATGTTTTTCATGTGTATGGATTTTAACATTAGCTTAAACAGCTCATTCAGAGAGCAAGTTGTAGGTCAAAACAAAAAAACACTGATATGAAAATGTAGTAAATGGGGTGTTGTGGATGTTACTAAGGAAATGATAGCAAGCTAAACTGTAGTAACGTCATCATTTCGCTTTAAATATTTAATTAGCAATATAATATTTTAATAAAATGAATATTTTTGTATATGTGTAGACTTCTTGGGCAATATTATTTTGATGGGGGGTGTTGGCCTTCTAAAGGTGAATGTGCTGGAGGATGAATGTGGCAGAGCCTCCCTGCATGTTGCTTGGCTGTTTGGGGGTTTCTTCCGGACTGTCAGAGGGTGTGTGTATCTATCAGTGTATCTCAGAGTGCCAATGTGTCTATTTGTCCATCAAGATCCGAGTGTGTTTCTGTCGATATGTTTGCAGTGTGCTCCCACCTGCCTAGCCCCCCCCCTACCCCCCTCTCCATTGTCACCTTAGCCTCCATTGAAATTCTGATGGGAGTCACAAGCCTTCTTGCTCTGCTTGTTGAGATGACAGACAGCCCTGAGAGAGAGAGAGAGAGAGAGAGAGAGAGAGAGAGAGAGAGAGAGAAAATAGACAGAGAGTGCCGTTGGCATTAGTGTTGTATGCCAAATCCCATGTTTGTTTCTGTGCTAAAATGTCATTAATGAATGCAACAGGGAGACGATCACAGCAGCTTCCAAAGAAAAGTTATGTGAGGCTCCAGGTTCACAAACCTCAGACACAAAAGTCAAAGCTTCCCACAGCTAGTGGCAACATGGGAAGGTGTGGTTCTAAAACAGGAACTACATATGATCCAGATGGTTGAATTTCACACTGTCACCATCACTGTCACGAAGCTTCACAGCTGGGTTTGTCCCAAAGAGGACCTGAGGTGGAGAGTCAGATCCCTTTGCCAAATGAATATACATTTGCAGGAGTCCATAAAAGGTTATGTAATGCTCCTGCAGGGTGGGGTGGCAGGGGCCCTGTGAGGACCTCTGGGGCCAGGAGCAACCCGGCTGGGACAGTCTTTACAGCGCATGGTGGGTGACAGCCAGAATAAATAAAGAAAAGAGCACTATGATTCAACCTCAAAAGGGCTGCTATACTGCAGTGTTTACTTCACTGCAGGAAGGTCTTCACACTCTGTCACACACACACACACACACCCTTATGTCCTCAAGCTCCTGGTCCCTCGGTATGAGACCAAGAGAGACGTGGTATTGATTGGCTGTTCTCAGAGAAGCAACTGCCATTACCCTCTTAGGGGTCCAACGGTGGGCCTGCATACCATTGATCCGCAGCCCAGTGCCTCCATCGTACATCTCTCTCTCTCTCTCTCTCTCTCTCTCTCTCTCCCTCCCTCATTTGTAATTGATGGTAAGTGGGAACTTGCTTCCTGCCTGACCCCTGTTCTCTGATACTTGGGTGGATCACATGTAACACAATTATGATTGATATGATCAGATTACTGAATGCACGACAGGCACTTTTCCCCCAGAGGTTGATCAGCCAGGAACCGTGGGTGTGTGTGTGTTTGGGCAGCAAACTGGGATACTACATTTCTAAGGAGCCCAAACTAAAGTTTTACTTTAGAATTCACAATAAACCAATTTTGCAATGCTCTTGAAGAGCCGGACTCCCAGTGTGCCTTACCAAATCCAGATAAAGTCATAAATAGCCTACATTTCTAATTTCTTTCCTCTTTCTGATCTGGAACACATTTGAGTGTTCCCTTGTTTTGCCAGGACTGTGGCTTTGTGTTTAATATTTCAGTATGAGTAAAAGTTCTAGCTATCAGCACCAATCTATAGTGCTTGCTTAGCAGGGGGTGTTAAAACGTATTGGCAGCTGACATAGCTCGACTTAATATCCAGCTAAGTGATTTAATAGCTTGTGTCGGATTCTTAACTGCTGTGTTTTTCACTATTGATTCATGAGCTCGTCACGTGCACTGCAATTTCACTCCACCACTGCAGTTATTGAACCAGGCTTTTGATATTTCATATCAGCTCAATACAGTAATTACCTGGCGTTTTACACAGCTCCTGATTCAACAGAGCACGCTACAAGTGTGAAATATGCAGAGAGAGGCATATGGAGTGTATGCAGAGAGAGTATGAGGGAGTGTATGAGAGAGATAGGAAGTGTAACTGATAAGGAGAAAAGAGTGAGAGACACAGAATACACACAGAAATGACCTTTCATGACTGTACTGTACTATGTTGGATGTGTGAGTGTGTGTATTTGTATGTGCATGTGTACATACGTGCTACTACGTTTGCTCAACAGACTGAATGCTTTAAGCTTTGATGTAAACGCTGCTCATGTGTGTTTTATGGATTACAACCGCCCTGTCTCGGCTTTGACATCCACGAGCTCTCAGTCCCCTGCTCGTAGACTCTATCTCTTTTATCATTATGTATGCTGCATTTTTGTCTTCCTCTGAAATGCGATTATCATGAAAGACACTAATTACATTTTACATTGTTGATTATTCACTCATAGGCCCTAATTCACCCTGTCATACCACAGAGATTAAGACGCTGTTGTGTCTGTCAAACTCCGGGCAAGAAGGGACAAAAGAGAGTCTTTATGTGACACAGTGAAGTTCCTGTCTTCTAGAGGAGCTACTTCACTTTAGGAGCAATCGAGTTAAATGTGGATAAAACGATGGCCTATGAGAGAGTGGATTGTAGCAGGCTGAGCCTTTAAAATTCATTTTCCATACTCTGATTAGATTTACCAGTGTCATGGCAGAGGCAATATGTCAGCACTTCATTCATATTTCAGAGGGAAAGCATAAATCCAGCAAACTAGTGCCTGTCATGACTAGTTAGGACTGATAAAGAAATATGGCCTGAGAAAAACACTAACTCATTCCCTCCTCATGTCTCTCCTCACCCCGACTGGAGCTGCTCTCTGCTTTATGGCAAATGAGCCCAAAGTAGCAGTAATGACCTGTTCTTGTTGAATTAACTTTTATTAAATTTTACACATAGCATCAGGTTTGTAGTGTAACCTTCACCCCAACCAGATTTCTGTCCTGACTATTGGTGGGGTTATGAAGAGGAAAGCCTGCTGGCCCTTTAACCATTGACTTACTGAAAAATGAATTACTGCATGTATTGTGTAAAGGATCCCCAAGCAATGTTATCCACATTATTATTACTAATTCAAATGTTTAAGAGGTAACGGGGTTATTAAAAACCTGAGTTCCCCCCATTCTGGCAACATCTGTTTTATATATATATATATATATATATATATATATATATATATATATATATATATATATATATATATAAAAATAAACAAACCAAAACAAAACATTAGCCAGGGTTGCCATTTCCCACTGGCTCAGAGAAAGGTACACTGGCTTGGCCCCAGAATGCCCTCCCCTTTGTCTGCGGCCTCAGCACCTGCAGTCCCGATTGTCTGTTTAACAGGCATGGACAGGAGGAACGCGCCTGATAAACACAATGTGCACACCTGTGAAGTGGCACGTTAAACGTTGCAGAAGCTCGTGGGGTCCCAGACACGACTGAGCCGCCCCCACGTCAGCCAGGCATTCCGCTAATGGCCTTCCATTCACAGGGGTTCAAATGGAAGCTAGATTCATTTTTTTTCACGTTACTGTTGCGAACAAAAGAACGATTTGTGTGCTTAGCATATGGCATGGCAGATCACTAATTTAATATTCGATATCTCATATTGCATATCGGCTTTCCTTTACAATACATCAAATGCATTCCGCATTCTACATATGGTTTTGCCAGAGTGTTGTGCGTATGGCACTGTAGGCCAATATCATGTAATAAAATCCCCTGGTCATCTTGAGAACGATGACAGAAGTGATGGGTGGTGTTGGCATTACGACCCTGGATCCAGCCCTATCATTTAAATAAACTTAGCCATTTGTCATAGTTCATGTTCAAGGTGAAATGGATTCACATAGGGATCCAAAAGGCTAAAGAACTTTAGCTTTTTAGCGTGCAAACCGATGCGTCTTAGCCCTCGAGCTATTCTTCTTCCTTACGGCACTTTTAATGTATCTCTTTGTTTCTGAGGTTGAGCGAAAAATAATTCCCATGCATTAACATACGTTAAAAAGAGACAGCAAAAAGCGATGCTAGTTTGTGTTCTGTGTCATGAACGTGGCTCTAACAATAATTCACGTGCAAGCCTACTGTCTTGGTTGGTTTATTATGACATCACGATGGTAAACTAATAGCAGCGCTGAATAGTTCGCTCTCCCTGGTGTATTTCATTTGATAATGCCACTTTTATAATAAGTACAGGCTCCATTTGTTCCATTATGTTCTTTCTTCTGCCAGTTCTTACTGTCAAAACACGGCATAATACATCTCGAGAGGCGGGCATTGTGTGAATAATTGAAGATATCAGTTCTCAGGACTTAATAAGCTCGGCGTTTGGCCATGTTGGAGTCGTACGTTGACAAACCGCATCGCATTTGTTCCTAGCTGACGCACTTATTATCAGTTACGTGTAATATAAATATGCAAATGAAGCTTGAACTTTACAATCTGCGGCTGAGGTGATTCGTCTCTTTAAGATGTTCATTTGCATAGCGGGAGCCCTCATGCATCATTGCGTGTCATTTTGAAAGCAAATATTAATCAATTTTGCGACATGTATCTCTTCTTCAAGCTTCAGTTCTTTTGTTTGAATGTGTTTTTCTTTGATGCTCTGTTGAATTACGTTTTAAGCATTTTAAGCTTTATGTGCACCCTAAATGCCACCATTGATGTGGACGCTCTTTATAGATAAGAATAAGGTAGGCAAGGTAGAATTTTTTTTGTGTGACTTAATTAGCAGTAAGAAGCTTGCTATACATAATTCAGAGAACTTTTTAGTTGTTTAGATAAGTTTTGGGGCAGTTTTAAGAGTGAATTAGTGGGAAACATAACTGTTCAAGGCTTGTTTAAGACTGTTTACTAGTAACACATATGTGTAAACCTGTTTATTTGTCTGTCTGTTTTTGTCTTTTTTTAGTTGACTAACCTTATCTGGTGCTCAGGTAAGGTTCAGGATTGTTAGGAGAGCTCAATTTGCCTCATAATACCAAGCATGTTCACAGCTTCAAAAGCACTATAATGTAGTATGTATCATAATACATATAATGTAATGTATCAGCTCGAAAGAGAAGTACAATGTACTCAAAATAAACAACTGGACATATCTAACATTTGCAATTATATTTAAAGGCTGAACATCTGTACTGTAATTGTATACGTCACATTATAGTGACACTTTGCACACAAGAACTGTTTTCATCAAGTCATCCAATACACTTTGGCAGAAAGGTGCAGAGAACTAGAGTCTGTTTTTGACTCTTACCCTATACACACAAAAACACAATCCCAAGCACACACACACAAACATAAGCGTACACAACCATGCACACACACACACACACACACACACACACACACACAGTCCACAGGGACACTAGTCAGACAAATGATGATAAAGTGATGTTCTTATGCGTCTGACAGGCTGAAGAGACATAGGCTTCAAAATGCCTAACTAATAAACTCAGTCTGCCTATCTTTCTCTCTTGTTCATGCGCGCACACACACACACACACACACGGTGTGGAAGGACCTCACAAAGATATGAGCCTCTCACAAGGAGATTATTACCAAACAGCTAAAATGGATGCACCTGTGCTGACAGAAATATCACACAGAACATCACCGGTGCTTTTCTTTGCTCTCACTCAGATGATGCCCCAAGGAGCACCGGTCTCTTCTCAGTACAACAATAGAAGCTTCTTGAAGATTTGGGTGATGTGGACACTCGCAGTACCAGCACAACATCACTATAGATCAGGCTTTCAGATAGCAGGGAGACAAACAGCTTTCCACAGTAAAGTGTAACTTTGTTGTGTTTTTCATCATTTATTTTTTTTAGGAGAACCTGAATTGCTGTCAGTTATTGCTGGTAAATTCATCAATAAATCATCATTAAGACTTCATGGCCATGCCGTGGTTTTTGGGGAAAATGTTGGCAACACAGAGAGGACGACAATATGCTGGAGCATAATTTGGTGTGGCTGGAATTTTGCTTGGCCAGTTTTTCTTTTGCATTCAGAAATGGCTTTGCTGATAATGGCCACGTTACAATGTAAAGTGCACATAATCATTCCCAAATGACCTGGGATTGCGCTTCAAAGCCACGACGTTTGGGAACACTGTGTCTGCTTAAAGGAGTCAACTCAGAGGAGTTGAAGGAAGGTCAAGCAGGTATTATCAGTACAACAGGCCGTGTCTCCTGTGGACAACGGTCCTCCACGACACACACACACACTGTTCCTCCTCCGTTCCTACCCCTGCTCTCCCCTCCTCCCCTCCCACAGCAGACGCCACACATCCATGCTCTTAATTACAGTCATATCGCCCCTGCTGCCCGCTGTCCCCGAACATATTCCGTTTTATTCGGAGACCCTTTTTTCTCAGGTAATGGAATGTCAGCTCCCCGCCATTCCTGCTCTGATCAAAGTGACCTGAGCTCTTCATGAATCAATACGCGCCGCTGACAGAAGACCACACAACATATAATAAACGCTGAACCGCCCGCACGTGCGGACGTACACGCCCACCAGCCCCCACAAAACACACCCGGAGCAGATCTGACAACCACCTCTCATAGCAGTCATCTCAGGACAATGGCAGTCAGTTATATTTAAGAGCAGAGTCGTTCAGATGCTTGGTTGGCCCAGGTACGCATATTACAGAGAGGAGTTGGTTAAAGCATCTCTCTTCCTCTATCTCTGTCTCTCTCTCTCTCTCAGTCTGTCCCACCCGGAGGCCTGACAACCACCCAACGGATTACAGTTGTAACTTTTTTTTTTTCTGTTGTTGTCTCGCTGGGTAGATGTTATAGCCAAAGCAATTTTCCTCTTAAGGGGACCAAACAGCAGTGGAAAATTGTATGTGCTGTCACTCACGCATGTTGGCGGGACAGGTTTTGGCAAGAGGGCGAAAAGAGATCGAAAAGATTTCATATGTGAAGGGTTTGAGGTGGGGGGAGATGAGAGGTAGACGGGGAGGGAGGCAAAAAAGCACAGTGCATACTAAAAGATGTGTTGTGAAAAACGTGTGAGATTTCACACTCCTCTGGATGAAAACGTCTGCTGCTCTTCCGGGTGGAAGAGAGCGAGAGTGAGATAGAGACACAGAGAAAGAGAAACAGTAGCCAGGTGTTCATTATGAGGACCTCAGTGAGCAAGAATCTCTCTCTCTCTCTCTCTTTCTCTCTCTCTCTCTCTCTCTCTCTCTCCTTTGTTCTGTCTTTTACTTCCCTCACTCTCTGACGGAGTTCCTCAGCTTTGTAACGGATCAAGAGGATTTGTCACTGTTGGCAACCATCCAAGGTCCTGGAAGAAAAGAGACAGGAGACAGAAATGGTGAGAGGCCGAACGAGAGAGGCCTACAGTGGACCAATCGCATTCGATTACAAGGGACTTTTACACATATGATGCAAAGAAAGAGGAGATGCATTTGGCCACTGAACCCCATAAATTCACTTTGATTGTTGTATTATTAATGGCAGTTTTAATTTAAGAGTGCATCTGCGTCATGCATCTGGACAGACTCTAATTTAGCAGAGCGAAACGTCTCCCTGCGCTGCAGAGCCTGCAGTGAGTTGTCCCTTCTGTCCACATTATCTCTGTCCTCTCTTACAGCTCTCCCAATGCCAAAGACCAGACAGGACAAAGTCAGTGTTAATTACCCAACCTTTGACATCTACCTTATTTACCAATGATGAATTATACGAACAACTAAACAGCAGGACCCTGATCTTTTCTTCTCGTTCTCTTTGTCTAACAAAGATGTTTCTTTGGGGCTCAGAGTGAGGCTCATCCATTAACTGTTATTGTTCTCCCCAAACATGACATTGATTCAATTTAACACTAATCAATTTCAAATGCTTGTGACATTCAGCAGCGACCTTACCGCCAGGCAGCTCGTGAACTATGATGAGGATTAAACTTTTGCTAACGAGGTGATCTCTCAGTCCACCCCACCAGCAATGCTCACTAAAAATTAGATCAATTATTACAAACCAAACAGGCTCTAAGTTGATTATCCTACCCTTGCTAATTTGTGCAATTAATAACCTTCCTCTGAACCGGAGGTAGCAGTTTATTAATAACAATCTATATCTGCGACCCGTTAATGAAATTGCTCGGGCAGGTCATCCATTCAAGACATAATGTCATAATCAATGGCGCCCCGGCAACCGTGTTAATGAATGTCATTATTAATTGTTACAGTTCGAGCCGTGCGCGACGCGATGTCAGGCGTTATTATGTATTGCAATCAGCCGTGTGAAAATGGCAAATCTAATTAGGAATTCCAGGCGCGCACGAGTGTAGGGCGCGGGTGGGAAACGTCGGGACTCTGAGACGGTATCGGAGCTGACAGCTGCCAGGCGGAACGCGGGACGACGGAAGCAAGGTGGCATTCAGCACCATGGCGGGAACGACAGAAAAAAAGAGAGAAGTATCACAAACGAATAATACACGCGTTCGTCTGCCATCTATTACACAATGGAGCTGCCAGCACCGTGAAATGATGCTATTGTGTGTGTACAAGTGCTATTTATGAGATTTATCTCACTGTGAAAGGGTGGGCCACTTGTCATAGTGGTGGGGTGAACGCTAGATTTTACTCTCACTCTCCCTCTTGGGGGGGGGGGGGGGGGGGGGGGGGGTCTCTTTAAAATGTATGTGTGTACATCTTCCCTGGTCCTCCCTGGTACTACTAAAACAGGTAAGACATACAGTCATACAGAATATTAACAATGAAAAGCAAGCAAAAATGGGGGGGGTGTTAAACCGGTGACTGTTTATTTTATTTACTTTTTTATACTTGCATAAGTACGTTTGCTCAATCTAAAGGTAAACAAAGTCATTACAAATGAAAGTGAACCACAATAGACGAGTGGGTAAGGTAAAAGCTGTCGTCTGCACAAGTCTGATGGCAACAGACAAGGGATGAAATGAAAAGGACTAAAATCATTACATTTCATGATACTCGTGAAAAAATGCGATTGATCCTGCACTTATGAAGCTACAGGTCAGAGTGGGAAAGGGCTTTTTTAATCGGGCACGATATAAAACTAAAAACCTTGTTGGTAGGAATTCCTCTGAATTCTCTGTGACATGAACAGAGGAGACAGAGCGCTTTATCTTACTGTACTACTGTACACAGAGGCGTGCCACTTAATCATATTAGTTGCCTTAGAAGATTTCAGATGTTTCAGGAACATGAATGTCGGATTATAATAGGCCGCTGTCTAATGCAATCTGCAGACTGCTGATACATGGACGGAGTGGATAAACAAAGCACAGAATAAACACCTCCTCATCTGGGAAACATGGTGGAACCAGGTGACGTATAGGCAGAAGTGGAACCCTCCCAAACGAATGTTCTGACCGCAGAAGAGCACAATATATCTTGTGGTCAAAGGAAAAAGACATGAACTCTCCAGGGAAGCGAAAAGGGTACGAGTGTCAAGTGGATCCCATAAGTCAACTGGGTGAAAAACCTCAAAACATTATAATGTTCATAATTTGAAAATTAATATGTATTTAATTAATCTGCTCCAGTATGGAAGTATGGACAGGAAGTACCTGGCATTCTTCCTATGGAGTCACCATAAAATCAACCAATTTAGAATTAGGTTAAGCGTTACAGTAAAAACTTGCCTCATACTAAGAACATTCAACAAATGAACACTTCTGATGTTCATCAAAAGCCCCAGTGGACTGGCTAGGATTTTGTTCAACATAAATGTCCTACAGATTGGGTTCCTCATGCCTGAGCTGTTTTACGCATGCAGAGATCTTTGGTAATGTTCTGAGTGGTAATGGAGACATGCGACAGCTAGCATTATGGTCTAATGAAGCCACAACTAGGCAGGAGTTAGTTCACAACATCCGTTGGAGTTAACAGGCATCTGTTACACACACACACACACACACACACACACACACACACACACACACACACACACACACACACACACACACACACACACACACACACACTTTAATCTAAAGAGCAGATTGCTGTGCGTTGGAGTGAACACCTGTAAATAATGCAGTGTTAAAGGAGACAGACGAAGAGGAGGATGCTTAAACGAAGGGAGGGGAAAAGAGGGAGAGAGATTCTTGCCCACTGAGGCTCCCATAATGAACACCTGGCTACCTCTTCTCTCTCTCTCTCTCTCTCTCTCTCTCTCTCTCTCTCTCTCTCTCTCTCTCTCTCTCTCTCTCTCTCTCTCTCTCTCTCTCTCTCTCTCTCTCTCTCTCTCTCTCTGTCTGTCTGTCTGTCTGTCTGTCTGTCTCTCTCTCTCGCTCTCTCACAATGGAGAAAGGAGGAGTGCACAGGTGGGGTGACTTACACTCCTGTCCCACCCTGAGTCACACCCCATCTCTCTCCACATTTAACACTGTACACATGCCAGGAAGCATGTGTATTCTGCCATCAGATTTTTGAACACATGCCTGTGTGTATTCAAAGCTGTGTGTGTGTGTGTGTGTGTGTGTGTGTGTGTGTGCGTGTGTGTGTGTGTGTGTCTGCCTCCTCCTCCTCTTTCCCCTCCCCAGGTGATGTGCAGTAAAAACACTCGACCGAGGTGACAGATATGACGTTAAATATTTTACGTGTTAGCTGCATATGTAGTTGGGCTCCACCTGCTCCTCAGGAGGGTGCAGCCATCTGCAGCATCTGCTCCACAACTCATTACAGGCTCCTGGCGCAGGGCACCGTGAGGGGCCACGTTGCACTTTTATGCTGATCTGAGGTCAGGCTCCCTCTCCAGGCTGGTTAAGAGGCTTTGGTGTTGGGGAAAAGCTGCTCAATCAAAGCAGAAGGTGAATGTTAACCACAAGGTAAGAATGAAAACATCTAAAATCAAAACGTGACTGTGGCTGATGGGCAGACCCTACTGGATCAGAGTGTTTCTCATTCGAGATCTTCCTCATTCATTTCCTGCACGTCAGCATTTCCTGCTTTGCATAATTCCCACAATCAGACAACTCCGTCCAATCACAATTCTGTAGTTGAAACTGTTCTATAAATTAACGAATAAACAATTACAACGCCATTAAGAGCCATTACTGTCAGAAACAGTTCATCTATCCCCTCCTCACAGATTAACCTAATGCAAGGGCTAGACAATTAGATCCTATGAGGGCCCACTGCCTACTGTTTTTTGCACCACCTGTTTCACTAATAACTGCACCTCTTTAACCCAGGAAAAATGGGCCATAATTAGGGAAATCAGGTGCTCGTCTGCAGCACTGGGCCAAAGCTGTAGATCACGCAGAATCTGGGTGAATAGGCCCGGCCTAATGGGAGATGGCCAACAAAACAGGGAGGGCTCTCTTTGTTCTTCTTCTTCTTACGGTGGCTTACGAGTCTTTGTGGCGTCTGAAAGAATATCAAACAAGTACATGAGTCTGCCTTTTTATTCAACAACACACTTAACCTTAGTTCAAGGGAAATTGTAATAACAAACTAATGCAGTATTACTAATATATGCAAGTTGCATTGGAGAAAAGTATCTCCAAAAAAGACAGCAAACCATTAACACAATATTTGCAATAACCGATGACAAAATAGCATTTTCTTGAGTGCATTAATAGCAGTTTGGATAGAAGATTATATATATATATATATATATATATATATATATATATATATATATATATGTATGTGTGTGTGTGTGTGTGTGTGTGTGTGTGTGTGTGTGTGTGTGTGTGTGTGTGTGTGTGTGATGGTTATGCTCTAAACACCCCATGGGCACCACCTGCAGAAACGCCTGACTCCAGCATACAGCACCAGCACTTGAGCTTCTCTGAGCTACGCAGCAGGCTGTAGAAATGCCAGCCATTACCGGGCTATGTAACTCCCACAACACAAAAGGCACCCAGAAAAATCTGCAGCAAAGATACAGCATCTAAATCAAACCTGATTGAAAGATGAGGTCTTTGCAGAATAGCCACATGCAAAAGAGGATCCTGTTTTCATTTAAAATTATTTCAATGAAGGTCATGAATTCAAATGAATCATGTTCGAATGAATTAAGTTGCACTTACCCAGAGCAACTGGTTCTCAGAAAAACTGGTTCTCAAAGCAGGGAGGCTTTGCAATCAGTACACAGACCTTCCATCCAGTCAACACCGGTGAGGAGCGGCAGCCAATTGCACACAGTGTATTCTCAACATCGTTTTCTTGACTACCAACCCGGTACTTTTGGGAGTTACTTTATGTTTACCAACCAGTGTATTAGAAGCAACTATCTGTGGTCTATTGTGGTCAGACACTAACCACCAAACATGGTATAACTCACTACGGCAACGGGCTGGTCTGTCCAGCTGCAAGGTGTTTGTGATTATTTTATAGTGTACAGTGGTTAGAAGAGTGCTGGTATGTGTGTAATGTGTGCTTTCTTGGTATTTCCTTGTTCTGATCTATTTTGCCCAGAGCACACAACATGTAATGGGTTGCCTTTAACATCAATCCAATTTTGTTGTTAACCTCTTCACACCTTAGCAGATCTTAACTTTGACAGGTCTGGGAGAGAGTGCTACATGTAAATTTCAAAACAGATCAAGTGAATTAAATCAGATCATAGACATTATGATGTATTAGTGTGAAAGTCTTTGGCAGAGACTCCTGCTGGCAAGGAAGAATAACCTTAGAACAGCCTGCTAAATAAATAGCAGGTGAGTTAATGCTATCAGTCCTCATCATCCCAGCATACTCTAGATAATCATTTGCGCTTTGAAGGCTGAGCATAAAAGCTGCTATCAGGACGGAGTTAAAGCAAACCGTAAGCGGTACGCTGCGTTAGTGCTGATTGGCTGGAAATTGTTCCGTCCCAATTCACCCTATCAAGCAGGAGAGTTTCACTCAGGCAACAGGAAAACAGTGATTTCCGTCGCTTAAGATGAAAGAGAGTCATTGCGCACCATCTTTTCTCCTTGGGAACAAGGGAGGGTGTTGTGGTCGGGCGAGATGGAATTTCTATCACGTGGCGGCCGTGTGCGATCAGCCCGTTAAACTCAGCCAGCACCCCTCACACTCAGGACCTGCGGGATTACTGTCTTCCTAACGGGTGTCGGTGCAGGAAGAGGAGAGAGATGAGGAAGAGGAGGGAGAGGCTCACTGTGCATGTATGCTTATGATCACTGTTTATTAATTGTTGTCGTGCCACACATTACACAGATCAAACACAACCAACCTAAGTAAGCCAGAGTTACTGTCCTCCTGCAGACGTCTACATGGCACTGCATTCCTCAGCTCTCTGGACTAAAGAAGGCTTTATGTTCACCATAAACATGACCGAGGGAAAGAGAGAGGGAGTTCGACGTGCTGTGGTTTTATTTCACCCCCCCCCCCCCCCAACCTCCCCACCTCCTTCACCCACAGCCTGAGGTTGGGCGTGTGAATGACAATGCAGAGCTCCATCTGTTGGCACAGAGACCAACGCAGGGCTAAATTAGCACATTGCAGCGGGCATATGCCAAGGCATAAAGCTACAAGAGGGCGTTGGGTGGCAGCTGCTGTTTGCAGACACTCCAGCAGCACTCGTGCAGTCAGCAAGACAGGATGTGTGCCAGCTACATAGGGTTAGGAGTGTGTGTGTGTGTGTGTGTGTGTATGTGTGTGTGATGGGGGTAAGAAGTAGATGTATGTGGAACATACATTGGAACAGGGTATTTTCAGATTTTGTGCCACTGCTCTGAAGTGTGTGTGTGTGGAATAAGGGCATGACTGGAGTAATGGAGGTTGGTGGAGGGTTGGTCTGACCCTTCTAATTAAGACCTGGACCCTCCCAAAAGAGGCTAAACAGGAGCCTGCGGCATCAAACACAAATACATATCCTGACATATACTGAAATATTTAATATCAAAATATCCTTACATTAATTTAAGTGTTTCCATGCGTGTTGACCCCCCCTCCCCCCGGTCATTGTTTAATTACACACACACACGGTAACAAGCCAACATACCTGAGGCAGGAGGGTGTGTTTGTAGGCCAGACTTGTGCCAGAGGTGTAGTGTGTGTGACGGAGCCATCATCTGTCCACCATGAAAAGCCATGGTAATGTAAGAACCTGGAAGAGAGCATCACTTGCTGCAATAAAAACAAAAGCACACACACACACACACACACACACACACACACACACACACACACACACACACTTTTTGCACCAATTCTGAGTTCAACATCGGTGAAATCAATGTATAAAAAAAACAAACAAAAAATATATATAAATCGGAACATTCACCCAGAACAGAAATAATTCCTTCACAAACATTCTTTCCAAAATGTGTTTTTAATTTAGTTAACATTTACGAGAACAGCACAAACATGAAACTGCACCAGGGTGGCTGTGAACAGTAACAGCACCCCTGGACTTTTCCCCTGTACGACATGGAGACTCCCGAGTCTGTGGAGTGTGCCATCTTCCCCGGCCCAGAGGGACCAGACCGGGTCATGGGGGCTCTGGAGAAGACAGCGCCAACACTTTACTAGGTGCTGCACTGTCATAATCAACTCAGATCTCTGACTGATACTCGTATGACATTCAACCCTGGAAACGAGAGAAAAAGTATCTGAACAAAGCTGTTTTGAAACACAAAACCAGGAGGGTTGACCGAAGGTTTTTATTTGTCATGACATAATAAATATGAGGAAGTGGCTGGGAATGAAGGAACTGGGAGAGCCAATCAGCCATGAATGTCCAAACATTAGCCCAGACCAGCCCTCACACACACACAAAACACGTAGTCTCACCTGATACACGACGGACAACACGGGGAAGATCACCGTTAACACACGAGTGACTCTCCGCGGGGCACACACAGACAAACCCCACAGCGAATCAGCAATGACCAGATTTACATAACTGACATGACGCAGAAATTTATGACCTGATGCTACACCGATGTGCAGCCTGTGTGTCACAGTGGATATGATGCGGAGCCATCGAGTTTCTGCTCAGGACGTGTCCCGTCAAAAGCCCTGCGCTAGTCCCACAGCCCTGGGGTTCCCTCCCAGACGCTCTGCTGTTCATTGACGAGGTTCATGTTCCAAAGTTACTTCCAGAATAATCATGCAAGTATGGGATGTTTGCATTGAGGGGTTTACACACTCTTCAGAGCGGCTTGGAATGTAAGCATGAGAGGGAAGATTCTCACGTGAGCTAATTATCAAATGAAACAAACAAATTGAATTGTGGCGTACAGGAAAACATCAGCGTTCTGAACCACAGTTATGTGGACTCATGAGACAGCTGGATTGTGATTTTGGAAGGGTCTCCACAACTTGGCATTCTGGTGAAATAAACACTACAATCTGATGCTAATGGTAAGCAGAGACTGGGCTTCAGCTCCGTTTCAAACACACTCTGGTATACAACACCCCACTTAGGTACGCTGATATACTTACAGAGCTATCATTTAGCTGGTATTATAGTAAGTACGGATTTAGAGTACATTATATGCATACGTATCTATACCAGAAGCAGGAGAAGCCGATATCTGTGTTTTTAAGATCGTTTCTAACAGGTGATGACCAATGGGCAAAAGCAGTCAACACTCATTACAGGGGGCATCACAAACTGTTACCAAACTGTATTCAAAAATACTTGTGTGCTTTACGACAGCGTAACAGGTACACTTCTCAGCTCCGACACGGAAGTCGAGAAAATGTTTTTCTTCAAGCTTTCAAGCTACTGTGTTGCAGGTTGACACACAGGACAAAAGACACCACAGCAAAAAGACAGAGGTCAAGACCAAGGCTAGGAGACACGATGTGCTCTACTGCATTGGACGTCTGTGCGGTGGGCGTGGTGAGTCATGGGAGGGGTCACGATGGACGTAACGGGGGGAGGAGCTCAAATCCTGCTCGGGTACTGCATGGGCCCTTGTGGCTTTGTTTAGGTGGGAGGGAGACACAAGCCCTGGGGGGGACAGGGTGCTGTCCTACACTGGCATCCTGTCTTGTGTGCTGGGGGCGAGACACAGGCTGCCCAGGACCACGGGCCGGCAGGTTCAGTTCCGTAACAGCTGAGCTTTTGAGCAGGTCTTCACTGATGTACTGCAGTGAGGAAACAGTCAACTCAGTTCTGGGTTGGTGTCAGATCGGAGACCACGGCAAGGAAAAGAAAGGACAGTTCTCTCGCCTTACAGGAACACACACTCGCAAACACAGAACACAAACACACACAGTGCAAATCAGCTCCCTCTCTCCCTCATGCCCGTCTCATCAACCACAGAGCCAATCAGGCGTAACGATGCAAGGGGTGCGGGAGTGTGGGTTCTCCAGAGAGCACGCCGCACCTCTCCTGCCTCTCGTCTGACCACGCTCGTCTGCTTGAACATCAAACCCTTTTTGTCTACTTTCGTCACTCTTCGTCTTTTAATGTTCACGTCTTCTCCTCATCACATCGCTCCTCTCGGGTTCCCTCTCGCCGTTTGTGTTCATGGGCCCGTCCCAACTTCCTTCCCCTCCCTCCCTTCCTCCCTCCCTCCCTCCCTCCCTCTCTCTTGCACTCCCTCTCTCATTTGTAGAGGCTCATGGTGGGACTCTGGTACATGCACATGTAAGCGTCACAGAGCAGGCGCCGAGCGTAGCCCTGAATGTTTTTGGGGTCCAGGGCGTGCAGTTCCTCCGGGGTCATTTTCAAGTACGCCCCCACCTCAGGACACGGGGACACCTGGGGGATGTTAAAACCATTCTGTCCACCTGTTCACACACACACACACACACACACACACACAAAACACAGAATTTAGTGTCAACTGCGTTCACAAATGCCTGTATATATATCTAAAGTATATATTTTAAAGTAATACACTAAGAATGTCTTCAGTTCTAAAATATAATCTCTTTTTCTGTATCTCTAGAAAGAGACAGACAGACATTTCTATTTTATTTCTCAGTGCATACAAATCAAAACTGATCTGTTTCCACACTCCTGACTACACTCTTTAAATCACAGCACAAGAAGGCTACCCCTGAGCCCCCAGCAGCTGGGTTTCATCAGGCCCGCTGCGTTTAACGTGTCCACAGGAGTCCGGAAAGGTGCGTACCGTCCCGGTCAGCCATGCTGTCGAAGAACAGCCAGGCAGAGTCGGCGGCCCCGTATTTGACGAAGGCAACGTAATGGCTGGTCTCGATGCACAGCACGGCAAACAGCTCCATCTGCTGGTGGGGGAAGGAACCCTGCCGCCAAACACCCTCCTGGAGCTCCTTAGGTACCGACAGCTTTCCGTACCGATGGGACTTACGCCGTGGGTGCAGGTGCACCTGGACATACCCCCCCCCCCCCCCCCCCCCCACCAAAAAAAAAAACAACAAACATACATGTATGTTCATAAATGAAACACACAAACCCATCTCACAGGACACATCACAGTATGGTAACAAACACAGTATGGTACATAATCTCACTATCTTGCTGCCATATTCAGATGCATGTGTAAAACACAGTAAAATACATTCTTGGAGTTAGTTTTTATGTTTTAAAAATGTTTTTTAAGCAAGACAAATTTCAGATCTTTGATGCGATAATGAAGTATTCTCTACTCTGGTGCTGCAGCTGCTTGTGGAGTGAGCTGTGCTGGTACTTTTGTTTGTTTTGTTGTTTTACAGTAAATCCCTTGGTTAACGATCCTTAAAACAACGTAAATCATACTCAATAACAATGACACACATGCAAAGGAAGATAACAAGTGTTGTTCAAAGTGAACTGGGCTACGACTGTAGAATCATTACCTGCAAATGCTATAGAGAAGTCTCCACCTAGTGTTCATTAGAGGTATTACACATTATAAAATAGCTACAGTACTATTACTAATAGTATAATAATAGGCATGGGGGGTGTGTGTGTGTGTGTTCATGTGTGAAGAGGGTTTGGTTGGTTGGAGGTAAGCGCGCACGTGTGTGTGTGTGTGTGTGCATGGGGGGGTTAGCTGGAGGGAAGAGTGTGTGTGTTGTACCTGTGTATTGCACTTTTCACAGAACTGCTTAATCTTCCCAGCTGTGATGTCAGCATCCTCATAGCACTCCTTGCACTCATAAAGTGCTAAACCCCCACAGATACGACACTCTCTGGGTGCTGAAAGCGCGCGCACACACACACACACGCACACACACACACACTTCATTGTTTTATATTGATAATTATTCTTTATAATTATTATATTCCGATTATCATTCTTTAAAATTCATTAAAAGTCAAAGAGCAACAGGGTTTTGGTGCATAAAAGTTATGTAAAGCTGTACTTCTGTAAAGCTGTACTTCTGGTAAGCTGTACTTCTGGTAAGCTGTACTTCTGGTAAGCTGTACTTCTGTAAAGCTGTACTTCTGTAAAGCTGTACTTCTGTAAAGCTGTACTTCTGTAAAGCTGTACTTCTGTAAAGCTGTACTTCTGTAAAGCTGTACTTCTGTAAAGCTGTACTTCTGTAAAGCTGTACTTCTGTAAAGCTGTACTTCTGGTAAGCTGTACTTCTGGTAAGCTGTACTTCTGGTAAGCTGTACTTCTGGTAAGCTGTACTTCTGGTAAGCTGTACTTCTGGTAAGCTGTACTTCTGTAAAGCTGT
>NC_135211.1:16780675-16820675 GCF_052324685.1 Brachyhypopomus gauderio | reverse complement strand
TTTGGTCCATTTCAGATCAGACGAGACAGTAAAATGACTTTTGAGAAGCTCGCCCATGTCGTGAGACATAAAGCACAAGCAAAGACACTGTACTGAAAGCGCTTTTCCACACCGGCACAGTTGCTCAGACATCTTCAGCATGGATACCAGCGCTGCGATCAGACAGACAGAGAGCAGAAAGGAAACCCAGCACAGCACAGATGAGGATGGAATGCCAGCGTACAAACACGACAGCAAGCACCTCAGCCCCCACCACAGCCCCCACCCGCCCTCCACCACAGGAGCCTTCTAGGCGTTTACATGCGGGTGAAAGGTACAGTGGGGAAACAGTATGATCAGAGTTACACCCACTCAATGATGTCAGCATGACGGGCACCTCTGAGGCCCCCCGACACTCACACACAGGCGCAGGTGGAGACACACACAAACATACACAGACAGACAGACACACAGACAGACAAACAGACAAACAGACACACACACACGATGTGTGGAATCATACACATACACACAATGTGTGGAATCAATCATCACTTGCAAAAGGCTTTCAACAGAAAATAGAGGTCAGAGCACAGGGTTATCAGCCCCTACTGCTGATGAAATGTTAGCAGTTCAGTGCTAGAAAATCTGAAACAAGACTGAAAGCTGACCAATGCCAGTGGGGGGGTATGTTTTTGTTGTTTTGGTTTGTTCTTATCTGCAAAGATGTAAGTATCTTCCAATAATCAGTTTAACAGCACAGGAATGCACAAGTCATGCACAAGTTATAGTTATATTTGTGAATAATAATCTAACAACTATTTAGTCTGATAGCAATGAGAACTTTCCTAAGTAATTCATAAAAGCCTTCTGCTTGCGAAACATCAACATGCACCCGGGTCCATATCAGACGTGTGTAGTCAGAAATTCTTAGCAGCAAGTTCCACCAGCAGATGAAATCAGAACACCTAAATGTTCCAGTGAGTTAAGAAGGTCATTACTGCATACAAACAAATTCGTTAAGTTTTCTGGGCCTTGTGCAGCGAGACTCTTGCTGTTAAGATCCTGGTGTGTTGATCCTCATCATTGGCCTTGCTCGGCTGTGGTGTACGTCACGTTGGTCACGTTGGACGTTTACCTTCATCTATGTACCACGTGCTTTTGGATTTGGTCTGGGCCGGAGGATCGACAGAACTGCCGTTTAGTGTATAATAAAACTCAGACTTGCTCCTGCTGCCCGCCTGCAGACCTAACCCTAAATAACACATTCAAAACAGATGGTAAGGGTGTGTGTGAACGCGCACGCGTGTGTGTGTGTGTGTGTGTGCATCTAATCTAAACTGGAGTGCCAACGACACCGTGACTCGAGTGTGCCTGAATGTGTGTGTCTAAATAAGAGAGAGAGAGAGAGAGAGAGACAGAGAGGCTGTGCTAGGGACATGCTGTGCACAGGTAGCTCATTAGAACATTAGCTCATGCTTGCTCAGGAGAAACAGAAGCATCAGCAAGCCATTAAGAAGGCTAAACATAAGCCTACCCCCAAGCAAGAGAGCATCTGGACCACAGTCCTGACACTAAAGCTGCATCTCTAAAAGAATTTTAACAAAACAACATCCAAAAGCATGTGTGGATGTTTGGGTGTGTGTGTTTAGTTTGTGTGGGTGGGTGTGTGTGCATGTGTGGGTGTGTGTATGTGTTTGTGTGTGTGTGGGTGTGTGTGTGTGTATGTGTGTGTGCGTGCGTGCAACAGGCTTGTTTTGGCTGCATTACTATACTGTGACCTCAGAATTCATCTTCAAAAGTAGTGTCTAAAAGGAACAGTTCAAACAGTGGTTTAACCAGGAAGAGTGATGTCATCATAACTGGATTTCCCCAGGAAGAATGATGTCATGCTAGCCTTAATTCCATTAGCCACACTAGCATTGTTCAAACTGTCCCTTTAACTAGCATGTATCTAAAGACACTGACACAAGACTGAGGCAAAAAACAGAATACTAATCACTACTACATGAAAAACTAATCACTACTTTATGAGAAAGTATTTCCATGAACAAACCATGCTGTAATTTCCTGTAGATCCACTACTACTGGTTTGTAGTTGTCTACAGATCTGTTAGTTCTGGTCTGTAATTTGTTATACTAGCTTTGGTCTGTAATAAGCTGTAGACACACTAGTTCTGGTCTGTAATTAACTGTAGACACACTAGTTCTGGTCTGTTATTTTTGTAAATACACTAGTTCTTCTCTGTAATTTGTTGTAGATACAGTAGTTCTGGTCTGTAATTAACTGTAGATGCACTAGCTTTGGTCTGTAATTAGATATACACACTAGTTCTGGTCTGTAATATGTGTAGATACACTAGTTCTGGTCTGCAATATGTGTAGATACACTAGTTCTGGTCTGTAATATGTGTAGATACACTAGTTCTGGTCTGTAATATGTGTAGATACACTAGTTCTGGTCTGTAATATGTGTAGATACACTAGTTCTGGTCTGTAATATGTGTAGATACACTAGTTCTGGTCTGTAATATGTGTAGATACACTAGTTCTGGTCTGTAATATGTGTAGATACACTAGTTCTGGTCTGTAATATGTGTAGATACACTAGTTCTGGTCTGCAATATGTGTAGATACACTAGTTCTGGTCTGTAATATGTGTAGATACACTAGTTCTGGTCTGCAATATGTGTAGATACACTAGTTCTGGTCTGCAATATGTGTAGATACACTAGTTCTGGTCTGTAATATGTGTAGATACACTAGTTCTGGTCTGCAATATGTGTAGATACACTAGTTCTGGTCTGTAATATGTGTAGATACACTAGTTCTGGTCTGTAATATGTGTAGATACACTAGTTCTGGTCTGCAATATGTGTAGATACACTAGTTCTGGTCTGCAATATGTGTAGATACACTAGTTCTGGTCTGTAATTTGCTGTAGATACACTAGTTCTGGTCTGCAATATGTGTAGATACACTAGTTCTGGTCTGTAATATGTGTAGATACACTAGTTCTGGTCTGTAATTAACTGTAGATGCACTAGCTTTGGTCTGTAATTAGATATAGATACACTAGTTCTGGTCTGTAATATGTGTAGATACACTAGTTCTGGTCTGCAATATGTGTAGATACACTAGTTCTGGTCTGCAATATGTGTAGATACACTAGTTCTGGTCTGTAATTTGCTGTAGATACACTAGTTCTGGTCTGTAATATGTGTAGATACACTAGTTCTGGTCTGCAATATGTGTAGATACACTAGTTCTGGTCTGCAATATGTGTAGATACACTAGTTCTGGTCTGCAATATGTGTAGATACACTAGTTCTGGTCTGTAATTTGCTGTAGATACACTAGTTCTGGTCTGCAATATGTGTAGATACACTAGTTCTGGTCTGCAATATGTGTAGATACACTAGTTCTGGTCTGTAATATGTGTAGATACACTAGTTCTGGTCTGCAATATGTGTAGATACACTAGTTCTGGTCTGTAATATGTGTAGATACACTAGTTCTGGTCTGCAATATGTGTAGATACACTAGTTCTGGTCTGTAATTTGCTGTAGATACACTAGTTCTGGTCTGTAATATGTGTAGATACACTAGTTCTGGTCTGCAATATGTGTAGATACACTAGTTCTGGTCTGCAATATGTGTAGATACACTAGTTCTGGTCTGCAATATGTGTAGATACACTAGTTCTGGTCTGCAATATGTGTAGATACACTAGTTCTGGTCTGTAATATGTGTAGATACACTAGTTCTGGTCTGTAATATGTGTAGATACACTAGTTCTGGTCTATAATATGTGTAGATACACTAGTTCTGGTCTGCAATATGTGTAGATACACTAGTTCTGGTCTGTAATATGTGTAGATACACTAGTTCTGGTCTGTAATTAGCTGTAGATGCAGTAGTTCTGTTGTAAATACCCTACAAACACTAATACACTAGTTGTGGTTTGGAATTTATGTTGATACATTAGTTCTGGTCTGTTATTTGCAGTAGATGCACTAATTCTATACAGTTCTAAATCTATTTAGAACTGTATAGAATTGTTTCCACTGATGATTCCTGTTTACTTCTGAACATCTCAACTTGAATAATATTTTCTGTAACAATACAATTTATTAATTCACTTCTATTTACAAACATTTACCAAAATGTTATCATCTCTTCATTAAGAAAATAAATGACAAGGCAACTACATAATTCAAAATCAGGAGGGTGTGATTGGGTGAAGGGGTGGGGCTACAGGAGTGCTTGTGGAGGGGGCGGGGCTACCTTTGCTCTTTGGTTTGCCCTGGCTACCTGACTTCTCATTGCTCCCTCTGGGTGTAAAGCTGGGCTTGGATGGCCTAGGGTCCTGCATGGAGTACTCTATAAAACACACACACACACACACACACACACACACACACACGCACATGCACACACACACGCGCACACACACGCGCACACACACGCGCACACACACGCGCACACACACGCGCACACATCCCAGACCATTGAGAACGACAGATGCTCACATACAGTACATTTAATACCTAATTACAGAATCTAAATCAGACCAACCTGAAAAGTTGAAAGGCAGTGATATTGTCATGACATGTGAGAGACTTACAAGCCTAAATATGGGAATTGGCATTAAATAAACAATGAAGAGAAAATATGACCCATCTTATTCATTAACAAACAAACAACCTGCCGGTTCTCTGAATCAAGAATGCGACTCCATACAGTGCAGTGCCACCCTATGGCATTTCTGGTTTCATCTGGCTGCACAGTCATTCTGCAGGACTACACATCCCAGAGGCCTCATTACAGTCACATGCAGGCCTACACATCCCAGAACGCTCAGGACATTAACAGTGTAAAGGAGCTCTTCACTAAGATGGCACTGCCCACCGCACTGAAGTGTCTAGAGAATGTCTTTACTTCACTGGGAAAGCATGCCAGCATGCGGGAATATTTACACACAGACATTTCAATTAGCATACCAAGAACATTGCTGGAGCTGAAACCCCACTCTTCTTTCAAAAACAAGCTTTTAGACAAAAGCACCTTTGTTACAGCCACCACCCCCCCCCCAACAAACACACAATCTCTCGCCTCCTTTCACTCAGTCACACACACACACACACACACACACACACACACACCATATGTCAGTGCTCTGTATCATTTCTGTGAACTTTCTGTACTCTTTATATGAAGACACATGTTTGAAAAGAAAGAAAATAGTAAACTGCTCCCTTTTTCCTCTCTCACCCCCCCACACACACACACACACACACACACACACACACATACATAACCCCCCCGGACACTTAAAATTAAGTGTCCCATTAAGGCGCTGAAAGGGTCACTCACTCAAACACACTCACGCAGACACGTACACAAACACATTCCTGCAGACACGTACAAACAAACACACTCCTGCAGACACACGCACGCACAGACATACACACTCATGCAGACACGGACACAAACACACTCCTACAGACACACCCACACACCCACACACACACACACACACACACACGGATCCCTCACCTGGCATGACGTCACAGACGGGGACGAGGCGTGTGTGCTCGCGGCTGGCAAAATTACACAGTAGCTTCCCCTCGAAGGCGCCGTCCCAGTCTCCAATGGGATTGTCCTGAGGATGAGACGTGTAGCACCCTATCACTGACACTGGCCTAGCTCATCGTCCACACACAGTGCTTACCACCAACCGCAGGCTGCGGGGACACACGTCACCCGGGGACACCGCGCCCGGGGACACCGCTTTGCCTCTTACACTGCTCGAGCGCAAATGGAGAAAGAAAACTTGTTTAAAAGCGTCACTTTTTCTGCTCCCCGGAGTCCATCAAAAGCTCCAGTACAGACTTCTCCACCACTACTCCACCACTACTCCACCACTACTCCACCACTACTCCACCACTGCGGCATCCATTCCAGCAGGTCAGCGGTGCACTAGATCAAACATCTCAAACAATCGTCTCTCAGATTCTCTCTCCACTATTCCGCCTCTGCCTGGTCCAGCAGACCTGCTGATCTCTGCACTCCCACTCAGGTGAGTCACGGAGACTGCACTAGGACCGTCCCCGAACTGAGCACAGGGCTGAGGAAAGAAGGCACTCTCCTCTCTACACTCCTCTCTGCTGCTGGTGCCGGGCTCCACTGGGCTGGCCCTGGGTCCGCCTCCTCTGGGGGGGGGGGGGGGGGGGGGGGGGGGGGGTTTGGGCACAGTGGTGGCTACGTGTGTGACAGCACTGTCTTCTCTCAGGCTCTGGAAGAGTGCCACCCTCTCCGCAGTGACTGCCCTTTTGTCTCGGGCCGACAGCAGGTGGGCCATAGCCGGACGCCCGGCCCGACGGCTACGTGCGGACCGCAGCGAAGAAAGAACGTCTCACACACACATGGTCCTGTGACCTCACGACTACGCAAGTTCATGTCTCACTACAATGGGTGACCTTTAACTCCTGAAACTGCTAGGACCTTTTACTTCTATTCATTACTTCGCTAGAACACCTCGATTAAAATCTCCAGAATTATACACAATTATACAATCTGAAACGTTAAATGCTAAAAAATCCAATTAGCAAACCGATGCAGAAAAACATGCATATATTAAGGTCACCACAAGAGCGTAACGGATGGAAATAAGATGACATAGCCAGTGGGGGCGGATAAAGGGAGAAACACCTTCCACACGCTGACCAGACTTCCCAGAGTTTCTATACCTCCCGTGATGTAACAAGCCATGTGACCAAGCATATCAAGGAGTTAGACATGCCCCTTACAGATGCAACAGAACAGGCAAGGCCAAGACAAAAGACGTGTGTCGTCCTGCACTAAATGACAACATGTCACTAGCATGTATTATGTACATGCATGTATTTGACCTTTAGTTGTGCAAACCATATTTCATATTACTAAAATGATTCATTATACTTCTAGTTTCTTCTTCTTTTTTTACCATATCAACTCCAACATAATAGCCCAGGGTTTCGTTGCCGGGCAACATGTCACAGAAGATGACAGTTCCGCGTTCGGGCCCCTCCCGCGTCTGCACCAGCACACGTGAGTTGATCTCCAGTGGTGGGAAGTCTCCTTCCACGTCCCCTTCCACGTCCACGATGGGCACGTGAGCCGGCTCCAGCTCCTCATCCTCCCAGAGCTCCAGTTTATCCAGCGCCACGAAGACGCCACACTCCTCCTCACAACGAAAGAGCTGCTGGCCTTGGTACGAGCCCTCCGTGAATCCCTGACCACGCCCCTCCTCCTGAGACAGAGAGGGAGAGAGGGAGAGAGAGAATATCCCAGAGAAAACAAAAACAAAGACACAGTTAGAAGGCTTGAATGGAAGGAATAAATGTATACTTGCCACAATCCCATAGTCTTCTACACTACATTTCACTTATCAGCACAGATGATCCATATAATCATCTAATGGAAGAATACGTAGTATTTTTAGACAGTAGGACTGCACGACAAAATGATAACTGTGAAAGTTCCCCATGCTAGTGCACTTACTAATGTTAATCATAGGCCCTGTCTCATTTATGACACCATGAGACAGTTATAGTGTCCATGCTTCATCAGTGCAAATGAAGAAATCCTGGGAACATATGTTGAGATACTTGGGGTACCTGACATGTCTGTGGTACGTTGTATGGAGTCTGGTTTATTAAACATCTCTATCAAACAAGACATTAGCCACTTCACAGATTCTCCATGTAAAGACATTTTCATGCATTATAATAAGATGTTTGCTCTGACAGTAAGAGTTCTAAGAACAAGAACTGCAACGTATTCAAGCCATGCACTCCGTCATGATTTCAGGGTTAGAATAGAGGGAAGCAAGATGGGACAGCAGAGTTTGAACAGCGATGAGAGCCCACATGTTTAGTTTTAAATAAGTTACCAAAGGTTTATAAGAACATGACACAAAGCACGAAACTAGTGAACACGAAAGGCCTACAGTGTGTGAAGAAAATCCAGACCCCCCCCCCACCCACCCACCCGCACAGACACTCATACTGCACCGACTACCTCACACAAACCCCAGCATCTGTGTGCAGGTCCTGCTAGGCCCTTTCCAGACACCATTCCTACCAGAACAGCAGCCTTCCGTGTTGGGCCATGGGCTGGGATTCCAACGCAGCTTCCGTACACACAGGCGGAGGGAGGGGGGGTGTGGGGGTTTGGATACAGCATGTCCTGAACACACTCTGCCAGCACCCAGAGCAGGACACAAAGCCAGCACTGTGTCAGGACCACGCCCTCCTTGGGTCTAAGCACCAGCACACGTATGTATCTCTCTCTCTGTCTGTGTCTCTGTCTTTCTGTGTCTCTGTCTTTCTGACCTCAGTCTCTCGCTCTGTCCGAGTACTAACCGAGAGTGCATAAATCAAAGTTGATTCTTAAGTATTACACAGATCATCTACAGCTTTTCACCTATTGTATTTCTGCTTTCTGTTGTAGTGCATTCTGAGTTTCTTGGAAAAGTGATATAAACTAATATTATTGCTGTTATATGCCTTTTCCTTTCATGAATATTGTTATTATTACTGAAGTCAAGTCACTTACAAAATATCCATCTTCATAGATGAAAGTGTAGAGCCATTATTCTTCACTGCAGTATTGACCTTTACTGCAATACTGACCTTCAGTACTGACCTCTACTGCAATGCAGATCTTTACTGCAATGCTGGCCTTCAGTACTGATCTTTACTGCAACACGATGAATCACTTGGACAAATCAAGACATAGTTCAACAAATCTTTTTGGTGAAACATTATTCAAGCTAAGGTTTCATATTGACGCAATGAGGGTTCACCCAAGTGTTATAAATCATCAGGATAAGTAGCAGGGTATTCTCAGGAGAGTATTTTTGTAGACCTAAAGTTCAAAAGTATGAAAATCAATGAGAGCCAAGCTGCACAATACTAGGACTCCTAAAACAAAGCCTGCTCTAATGTAGTCTGTCTCCACCGAGTCCTGTGTTCACAGGAAAGAACCCATGGCCCAAACACGAGTGGCTGATCTTCCCAAAAATACAGATCACAAAACACCCCATCACCATCCATGATCAGAATTTCAGTCTTTCTTCCCAATTCTGAAATGTAGTGTCAAGCATGTCAAGATCCAGAATAGATATGTTATATTAATTCAGTCTTCTGAAACTGAATTCAGTTAACCAGCGCCCAGCAAAGTTTACAGATAATGCTGATTTGAGAAACATCTGACTACACAGCAATCACTTTCACACTACTCAAATAAATATTTGACTACACAGCAATCACTTTCACACTACTCAAATAAATATTTGACTCTACACAGCAATCACTTTCACACTACTCAAATAAATGTTTGACTACACAGGTTATCACTTTCACACTACTCAAATAAATGTTTGATTACACAGGTATCACTTTCACAGGTATCACACTACTCAAAACAAATCCCTTCTTGGGATCAGTACAGTCTTGCAACCAATCATTCTGTTGGACCACTATTCCCCCACACCCCAGTTCCCAACACGTGGAGCAGTTACGGCAGAAATGTGACCCGTCCGCAGCCGTCCCAACTGCGCTCCAGTAAACACCAGGCTGGTCCCACAAGGCTAACCAAGAAAGGGCGGCCTCACCAGCAGCTCCACGCCGAACCACACGCCCGAGAGCGCGCGGTCGGGCAGCAGCGCTCCCTTGAAGCGGACCACGCCGGGCAGCGGCTCGTCCCCGGAGCGCAGCTGCACCCGCACGCGGGAGCCCGTGTCGATCTGGCGGGCCCGCTCCAGTCGGACCTTGTCCCGGAGCAGCGCGTAGCGCTCCTCGCAGTTGGTGATGGGGAACAACAGCTCGGCCAGCTTCTCGTCCAGCTCCAGCGCGTCCCGCTCCTCCACGCTCACCACCACGTTGGCCTGGTCCAGGATGCGCAGGCTGCGCTTGCCCTTGGTGGGAGGTAGGGGGCGCCCCAGGCTGGTGCGCTCCTGGCAGGCCTGGCCCAGGCTGCCCCGCGGCACGCGCACCGTCTTCTGGGACGGCCGCTCCACCGTGCACTCCTTCGCCACCACATAGAAGCGCCAGTCGTCGCGGAAACCGCCCGCCGGCTTATCCTGGCTCCAAAGTGCAGAGCTCATGGCTGCATCGCCGGGCGGGGCCGGGGGCGGGGCTGGGGGCGGGGCCAATGGGGTGAAGCAGAAGTCAGGGGGGAGGGGTCACGGGGATGGTCAGCGAATGTGGCGGTGAAGGACTGGCATGGCCTTTTATTGGGACAGAGGTGTCACAACAGCATCAGGTGCTGGAACAGAAAAGAGGGGGAAAAAGATGGAGATATATAAACAGACATTAACATTAGGACATCAAGGAACATTCACTAGAAGCAGAGTAAAAAGGACATTATTTCACAGATGTACTGAGCTCTGCCACCAGCAAATACCTCTACTTCTTCTCAGTGCAATCCTCTGAAAAGACTGAATGGGCTTCCAGTTCATTTGAGAATAAGTGAAAGGAGCCTCTGAACAAGTTAAATTATATATAGGCCCAGTGGCTCATTGGAAACAGGACTCACTACTGTATGTCTCATTGAACTGAGAGGAAACACCTGCAGCAGATGGTTGCCAAAACACAACACCTGGTCATGACAAATGCAATGGAGCAGGACAAGTGTATGCGCTCACACACTCACACGCGTGCGCGCACACACACTCACACACACACACACACACACACACACACACACACACACACACACACACACACACATACACACACACACCTTTTCCATCAGTGCAGTGAGAATGTAATGTAATGTAATACTTCAAAATGACACCGAGGAGTGATTTTCAGTTTACAAAGCATAGTCAAATGAAACTGCAGACTCCTGGTCACACAGAGAGGACTCCACATCTAAACATGTCTACAGTACTGCTCAATCAGCAGGGGAACTTCTACCACAGTACCTTCTGGAATGTTCCTAGCTGACTTACATGTGATGGGAGATCTCTGTATAAATTACATCATGGAGAGTATACACAATCTGTGGATTTTCAGTTTTTTTATTAATGCGTTCAACTTTTGGGCGGGGCGGGGGTGTCCTTGCATTGTTTCTAATTGGGGAAGGCCAACAACTAACAGCCTTACATGGCCTACAGTCAAATGCTTCCTTGATGTCTTAATGATGCCGTAGTGTCATATTTGCCACAGAATATGCCCTACATGTAATTTGAGTTGCTGTTTGCATTATAGTACAATATTTCTGTCTAGTACACTTCTCAGGCTAATTATCATTTCTAATTACTTTCTTAACAGGTTCAAAACATGCTTTGTCATAAGGAGTAAAAAATGTTTAACATGTCATGCTGCTATGCTATGTCTCTGTGTATTAGTTTGATAGTATTGGAGTAGAACAAGAAAAGCAGTGTACCTATCATTTCTTTCGGCATTTCTTTGGATGAGTATAAATAAATAAATAACAAACATCTTATGGCATGACAGGCAACTTTACCTTAAATTAAATGTGGGTCTGGTAGTGTGGTTGTGTGTCATCTGTTCTGATGTACCCACTTATCCTCACACAAGCACTGTGATACTCAACAAACTGACTCATTCTCCTTATCTGCATGTTCGGATTTCCCCCAGTGCTGGACGCCCCATCACAGAGACTACAGGGGATTTTTCACACACAACCACAGATGTCTTCCTGTGTAATATTGAAAACCCGTATCACAACATGCGCAGACTGGAACAACTGGGAACAGCAGACCAGAGTATGTCCTTCCAAAGTGGACTTTAACAGGTTTATAATCAAAACGAGTAACTGCTGTACACAGTGGGCAACGTGTGCTGAATATCGGGACTTGAAACAACTTTAAAAGCCCGTGATATTCTGATCAACACATCTTAACATCAAGCAGTGTTGAGAAAATAGATGTGCATTGAAAAAGCAATCTGCCCTCACACTGTACTTTGGCCTAGATTACCAACACCTCTCAAAACAGCAGAGACGGTCACTCTTGGTGACAACCACGACACCAACGTGTGTGTGTGTGTGTGTGTGTGTGTGTGTGTGTGTGTGTGTGTGTGTGTGTGTGTGTGTGTGTGTGTAAACACACCACCTTACACTACAGGTGGTCCGTGTGGAAATGAGCTCAGCGGTTAACGCGATCCCTCTCATCGGGGCTCGGTACCCTAAGAACATCCCTTCGGTTCTGGCACAGTTGAAGACACCAGATCACAGCACCATAACCTCTGTGATGAACCCTGCGGTCAGACGCGCGGTGGGTCAGCTATGGGTCACCATTAGACCTGGTTTAATTCAAACATCGCGTTCAGGGCCGATGGCATCGTGGGGAGTCAAACCAGCACTTTGACAAACGCTTGATCCCAGTTAGCTGCCAGTACAGCCAAACAAACCCCTGCTAGTTAGCAGACACCCGGGGCTGTGGTTGGGTCTACGCAATGCACTTGTTGCTGGTTTTCGGCAACATTAAACCGACTAGAGAAGTACATAACGAAGCGGTAATAAGTACTGGGTGACATTACACAAACTGGGACATTCGTGACACCGAGGCAGGAGTGTGACATCACGAGGAAACACAGTGGGCTAGCGTACCTGACACAACACCGTCCTTCACCTCTTCCTTCATCCAAATACACTCTCCGTGTTCGATGTGGTTCCGGAAAATATCGAGTCTTGATAAAAAAAAGGTTTTATTACTGGTGTTTACATAGAAGCTGGACGTCCCGTCTGGCTGACTAGAAT
The DNA here is from genome assembly GCF_052324685.1 of Brachyhypopomus gauderio. Taxonomy (NCBI): domain Eukaryota; kingdom Metazoa; phylum Chordata; class Actinopteri; order Gymnotiformes; family Hypopomidae; genus Brachyhypopomus; species Brachyhypopomus gauderio. The sequence goes on along the minus strand of NC_135211.1, from coordinate 16,807,919 downwards.
CATAGCTGACATGCTATTTCAAAGTTAGCTTGGTTGGCTAAGACTGCAAGGGTCGGTTGCTCGGTATCAAGGTAGCTAGGTTAGCTAGCAGCTAAGTCAAACTAGCATTTGGTGAATAACCACTGGTGCAGAAATGAACTAAACAGGTCTTTCCATTACATACTTTAAAAAAATATATAAATGTCTATTCAAAGACAGCTGTTGACGTTATCAAAAAGCAGCACACAAAATGTATAGACAGCGTTTTATTTGAAATTTAAATGAGATCATTAACAGTGTTTATCAAATCAACCTAACTTGTTGAACAGTAAGCAGGCGTTTTTGATTGGTGAGCGGGTGTCTTTTGCAGCGTTGATTGGTGGATGAAACAGCCTCCTCGTAAACCCCGCCTTCTGGGGTTTTCCAGTAGATTGGTTGACGAACTTTAGTAAAAACGCACCGACGTACCACCCGAACTGCAACCGGTGAAACTGCAAGGACGTCTAGCTATTTAACGATGTGCGCCATATATATCTTATCATGATAAAAGTTTACAGAAAAACACATACATAAATAGTTTTCTCCTTCGTATGCTTTATTTTTTATTTTTTGAGAATAAAAAAAAAACGGAAAATAAGAACGCTGATAAATTATATTTGACATCCATTAAATGAAAATAGCACAATATTAAACATTGCAAATATAAAACAGCACAATATTCAAAATAGTGATACTGAGTGCCATCAATACATTATGTACAATAAGCACCTCCACAGATTATTCTGTTTGGAGATGAGGCTGGCAGAGGTGACGTAAAAAGCACCCTGGTGTCTGGAGTCACTGTTAAACCTGTTTGGCTGGATAACTAAAGATAGGGCAGTTGGTGTGACAGTGAACTCCTTCATTCCCCTGCCCAGCAGGAAAGTAACAGGAAGACACAATACAAGGACAAGTGACCAGCATGAGTGTGGGCTGGTATTACTGCTTGCTGGTGTGTCTTATTTTGTGTTTGGTTGAGCTTGGTGCATGTAATTTCATAGCACCGATGCAATGGCTGAATGGCAATAAAGTGAGTCTTGAATCTTTTGTGCACGTCCGTCAGAAGGTCAACCTGCTCTCTCGATGACTCAGTTCCTCTACCTCCTCCGGACTCAGACTGTTTCCCATCAACCTGTTGCAGCACATACCATACACACCACACACATCACATGCACCAATGACATCTAATAACATTGTATTGGTACATTGGTATTCCAGCTTCTGATAGACAGAACTGCCTGGTCATGTATGTAGTCTTACCAGACGTCCTTAACACTGGAGTTCACTTCTAGAGCCTGTATAAGATGCTCCACTCCATCCCTGCTGATGCAGTTTTGGTTTAGCCTAAGAGAGAGAAAGGAAGAGGGGGGAATAGAGAGAGAGAGAGAGAGAGACAAAGAGAAAGAGGAAGCAGAAATACAGTTGGTGGTGAGATGCACAAAGATAATAGCGGAAGTAAACTGACAACAGAAGCATGTAAACATTTCTATTTTAAAATGGGGTCTTCAAAGTTCAACCAACCAGAGCTCTGTTAGTGTTGTGCTCCTCTTCACCAGCTCTGCCAATGCACAAGCTCCTGAATTACCCACTCCATTATCCACCAGGCTAAGAGCACCATACCACCAGAGCAAAACAGAGACGTTACAGTCACTTCAGCAAGTCCACATTTTCTTTAAGAATGCCTCCTTGCCAACAAATCAAATCACATTAAAAACAGAGATAATACAAGAGTGGCTGGCTGATATATAATGTATCTCCCATCTTGACCTGAACTGAAGTTCATCAATATGGATGAATTATCAAAAATAAAACTGTTAAGAGTGTTTATCAAACTCATCTCAGCCATGTGAACTTTCATTGGAAATGCTATGCCTTATAGAGCTTAAGAAGTATCTACGTTAAATGACACAAAATCCTTTACATTTGTTAAAGGCTAACAGAAAAAGATTGCTCATACCTTAACCATATCAGTGTAGTGCTGTCCTTTAGTGCATCTGCTAAAGTCTCTGTACCTTTATCTCCAATCTTATTACCCCATAGCCTGAAGGTAAACACAAAATCTGACTCAAACCACAAGGTTTACCGGAACTTTCATAATAACCAGATTGTTCCACTTTGGTTAGCTGTTTTTAATCTATTTACATTGTCCTTAACTCTAGATCTTATAATAATATGAACTAAACTCTTGAGGAAGTGCTTTTAAAAAGCACAGTGGTTTACTTTGTATCATTGGTACTATACATGTCTTTTTGAAAATATTATGTTACTGTATTTTATTTAATTTTTTTTAAATATACTCTCAATAATACAAACTTTTTTTTCAACGTATTTAACATTTTCTAAAAATTACCTGAGAGAAAATGTAGATGTTCAAATGTATTGTGAATCTCACCCCAGGAACTGCAGGGACTGGTTGTACCTCAGTCCTTCTGCCAGCGTCTCTGCTCCATGGGATGTAATGTTATTGTTTCCAAGCCTGTACAACAGTAGGTGATCACACTAGAGAAAAGCATGCTGGGTACTATTGCTATGATAAAAAGAGCCTTTCTAATGGAACATGTTAGCCTAGAGCAAACAATAAGAGCGCTTTTGTTTTTAGATTCAGAATATACTCAAAGTAGTTACATAGGTATGAGTAGTTAGGTATGAGTAGCTAAACAGGTATGAGTAGTTACATAGGCATGAATAGTTAGGTATGAGTAGTTACATACGTATGAGTAGTTAGACAGATATGAGTAGTTACATAGGTATGAGTAGTTAGACAGGTATGAGTAGTTACATAGGTATGAGTAGTTAGACAGGTATGAGTAGTTAGACAGGTCTGAGTAGTTACATAGGTATGAGTAGTTACGTAGTTTAGTTTTAGTTTAGGTTAGTTTAGTTAGTCACATCCCGAGAGTACCAGGGTACAGGTGAGTGAAAAGCTTACTACATTCCTCTGGGGCTTCAGTGTAAAGCACAGCAAACGCATAGCCGCTGAGTCTGAAACAAGCAAGCCGTTCACAGATGGGAGGAAAGACAAACACACCGAAAAATATGATCACAGATAAGTAGTTAGGTATGATTAGACAGGTGTGAGTAGTTACATAGGTATGAGTAGTTAGACATGAGTAGTTACATAGGTATGAGTAGTTAGGTATGAGCAGTTACATAGGTATGAGTAGTTGCATGGGTATGAGTAGTTACATAGGTATGAGTAGTTAGACAGGTGTGAGTAGTTACATAGGTATGAGTAGTTACATAGGTATGAGTAGTTAGACAGGTGTGAGTAGTTACATAGGTATGAGTAGTTAGACATGAGTAGTTACATAGGTATGAGTAGTTAGACAAGTGTGAGTAGTTACATAGGTATGAGTAGTTAGACATGAGTAGTTACATAGGTATGAGTAGTTAGGTATGAGCAGTTACATAGGTATGAGTAGTTGCATGGGTATGAGTAGTTACATAGGTATGAGTAGTTAGACAGGTGTGAGTAGTTAGACAGGTGTGAGTAGTTACATACGTATGAGTAATTAGACAGGTATGAGTAGTAACATGGGTATGAGTAGTTAGACAAGTGTGAGTAGTTACATAGGTATGAGTAGTTAGACATGAGTAGTTACATAGGTATGAGTAGTTAGACATGAGCAGTTACATAGGTATGAGTAGTTAGACATGAGCAGTTACATAGGTATGAGTAGTTGCATGGGTATGAGTAGTTACATAGGTATGAGTAGTTAGACAGGTGTGAGTAGTTATATAGGTACGAGTAGTTAGATATGAGTAGTTAAACAGGTATGAGTAGTTACATAGGTGTGAGTAGTTAGACAGGCATGAGGGAAATGACTGTAAATCAGCATTTGTATTGTATCAACAGATACAGACTTGGACCCCGCGGCCATGGTGGAATGGATTGGGGGAGGATTATAATGGATTATAAGGGTAAATCTGTTGCAAAACTTAAGAGCGTGAAGGACATGATTTGAGAACTTGTAACACAAAATCTGTACTTGTATTTTTTAATTTGAGAATTTTTAATTTGCACTTGTGTCTGTAACTGTAGCTCAGTTAGCTAGCTAGTTTGTTATCTTTGTTAACCAGCTGGTTAGTTTTCCTTTACATTTTCTTAGACAGGCCAGCTCTATTATAATGTGTCTTCCTGCTTTCACACTATCTCTTGCTCCTGCACTCCCTGGTTTTCAGCTTAGCTTCTCTGTCTCATCTCAGAACCTCGACGCTGTTCTTCAAATTTTAAACAAGAAATATGAAATTGATTAAGTGGTCTCTCAACGCTATTGGCACTATTGTTTCCACGAGGAGTCATGGAGCGGGAGAACCCACATGTCCGTATGGAACGTTCTCAGCTGGATGTGTGCTTGACTCATGGGGACGTGGCGTGGTTTGTGTCTCGTGTCTCTCTCCCTGGAAGACACTGAGGATGTGTATCTATTTGGAACTTTGATCACTGGGTCTCTGATTGGATTAAGCGTTGCCCTGGTGTATCGGGAAATTAGAAGAGTGGGGTCAGTCATTGAACGGCCACAGAAATTAACTGTGACTGTTAGTAAACGTATGGATTCGATGGAGGGGCCCACAGCTCGACATGCAAAGCTGGATCAGTTGGAGACCGCTGACTTCAGAAGAGTTTCTGGTGCTCAAACTGGACAGGCTCCTTGCTAAATTCTGCATTTTTGCTTATCTACATTCAGCGCTTTCCACCGCGAACTTTGACACAAAAACTGTGCCGGGCCTATGGCTCCCCCCTCCCGTGTCCAGATGAACACGACTCTCACTGCTTGATTGTTTGCATCAACTGAAGCTTATATGTGCTATGGGGATTTTGTTCGTGCTCACAGACTGTTGTCCTGTTGAGAGAATAATCTGTGATCATATTTTTTTGTCTCCTCCTAATGTTATCTCACTATCTTTTCACCCCCTATCTGTGTGATCGGCAGCGTGTTTCTGATGCTGCGGGGCTGCTCTGGGTTTGAGGTACTTTACGGCGTGGCCCCAGGGGAACGTTGAATTTCCTTCAGGATCAATAAAGTATATTCAATTAAATTCCATTCAAATATTAGCGTAGCTAGAAATCTACCTAGTTAAGATGTGAAGGAAATGTGAAGGAAAACTAACCAGCTGATTAACAAAAATAAAGGTCTAGCTAGCTAACTGAGCTAGTTACAATCACAACTTTTTGTTTACAAGTTCTCACATCAAAAATACAAGTTTAAAAAAATACAGATTTTGTTTTAAAAGTTCTCAAATCATGTTCTTTACGCTCTCTAGTTTTGCAAGAGATTTACCTTTGTAGGATATCTTTATTGACATCAGGCAGAGATCTTTCATGGCGTGGCTAGAGCTGGGTCTAGAGTGCAAAGCTATGTGGTGCGTCCTCAATCTAGATATGTGCACCCTCAGCTGATCTTTGGAGGTCTGGCAGTTAAACAGCATTAGGAAAAAGACTGTACATTATGTTGCATAGTGGGCCTTAGAGATGCATGAACCATCAAGTTTAATCTGCTATCAGCCATCAGGCTTAATCCTACACCTTCAGGCATATACATACAAGAATATGGTGGTCATGTCCAGCTCCTGACCTGCTCTACTATGATGATTAATAATATCACATAAATGCAATGTTTAATCTTTTCTTTTCTATTTTCCTCACCGTTTAGATGATAATGAAACAACCTTGTTGGTAAAGACATCACCAGGGAAAAGCCAGAGCTATCATGTATTGCTTCTCTGTCAAAATACTGTATATGTGGGCAGAACAATTTGTGTGACAATGTGTGTATGCATTTTATGCTTTTTGTGTTAGATTTCACAGCTAATTTTTAAAAGCTTTTTTGAAACGTTACGTTAGATTGGCTACTGTCTTTAGGTTTAAATGTCTGTCTTGCTCAAATATATTAAATAAATTATTATAGTTACACAAATACAGTACATAATACACAATATATGCATGTTGATTTGAGTAGGCATGAGACGTGAATTAAGTGTTATTTTGTGTGTCTGTATAACGCATACCCGCTTCTTTCTCATGCAAACAGTGATGGATACGGGCCTATGGAAGAATTCTGTTTCAGTGATTTTGCTCTGGACACCTTCAGAGGTACCAATAATAAAAATAACAACAGCACCCATACTACCCTAACGACTCAGGGTTTGATTGTCCCATTTCCATTATAGCTCAGAGGAACATACTTCAAGGGAGTACTGGCAAAGCAATTCCTGTCATTGCAATGTTGGCATGGTAGTTATTATGGATGTGTAATACAAGAGTAGGCTTCAATGCCAGGCTAACCCTTTTCATTTTTCCTTTATTAATATGTAATGCAAATGTACAAATAAAATGAATGAATGTTTTAATGTGGTAGGCATGGTACACTGAAAAAAATAAAGCATTGGCTCAATGTAATAAAATTTAATTAATCAATCACACGAATTTTTTTTCATTAACTCAATCCAAAAAACTAAATTCATGACTAAATGAATTTAGTTTTTTAGATTGAGTCAATGAAAAAAAAAAATTTGTGTGATTGATTAATTCAATTTTATTACATTGAGCCAATGCTTTATAAAATATGAACTCTACTACACAAAAACTCATATCATTCTAACATTATGTGTTCATATGCTTGCAGCATAGACTCTACAGCCTATATAGTGTACCTTAATGAGAGGAAGTTTTCCTTTGTCTTAAGCAGCGAGGCTAAATACTTTGTGCACTCATCCGTTAGATTGTTGTTGAAGAGTCTGTGGAAAACATAAAAAATATCAACCTAATGTAACATAAAATAGTACAAACAAAAACGGAAGCAAAGGTGATTGTGATACTCACGCCACTTTCTGGAAGTTTTCACACTGTACTCCCTTCTCAACAAGTTTGCGGATTCCCTCATCTGATATGCTATTGTTCCTCAGGCTATGACAATTATTACAAATGAAATCAATTTAAAATGAATCTGCATTTGTTCAATGTCTTAAAATAACAATTTCAACCATGTATGATTAATCATCACAATTCAGTGATGTGCCATAATTATGTCCTACTTTAAATTAATGATGAAACTCCACTTTGAAAATTTCAACATTTTAGTCTAGAAGAAACCTATTACATAATACTTATATTACTTATAAACTTACAACAAACCAATTATGTGTGTATTAATTACACAAGGAATGAATGACGATCGCTCTGTCCTGTAAACAATAAATGGCCTCTATTAGATGACCTGAGACAGATAGGACTTACTACAGGGAGTGGCAGATGTGTAGACAGGGCAGTAACTGCTCCACTCCAACGTCTCCCACAGAGTTGTAGTCCAGCTGCAGTCCGACTGGAGTGCGCAGGTGCTTGAGCACGTAGGCCAGCGCAGTGCACTCCACCGGGCCAATATTACAGTAGGTTAGCTTCAAGTGCTCCACCTCCAGCCTCACCACCGCCTCCTTCGCTATCTGACTCTCCTGCATCTCGTAGATGCACTTGATGAGCCAAACGAAGCTCGGCATGGCGTGCATGCTCTTCTTCTCACCTTCCACGGGGCGAGGGATGGACTTGAAGTGTCTCCGCATGCCCTTAGACAAACACTTCAGGACCTGCCTGGACCTCCACTCGAGCGTGGTGGCGGGACAGGACTGCGAGAGGAGGTTGCGATGGCGTTGGGACAGGAGGCCTGACACAAACTTAGCAGTGATCTGCAGGTTTGGGGTCTCTGCCGTACTGGAGTCAGACTCCGCCGACCGGTCTATGCACTGTACAAGACACATGCGAGTTCGTCCCGGAAGCGTCCTGTGCGGAGACCGGAAGAGCCGCGGGATGACGGAGCGATCGCCCTGCTCATTTAGAACAATATGGAGGGCGGCAAAGAAACACTGCAAGGTGATGTGTAGGAACTCATAATGTCTGCAGTCGGTGGAATCCGAGAGGTCCTTGCACTGTATGAGGAAGCCCAGTTTAATGTCCTGCTCTGTGATGCCGGAGTTCTGCAGTTGCGACTCTGGGAATACGTAACAGGACGTCTCCACACCCTCCAGCGCCAGCACACCTAGTCTCCTCACTGTCTGTAAATGCTCCTGCAGCCAAACCTTCCCCAGGGCTCGCTGTTCCTGAGGAACCCTCCTCTGAAAGAAGTGCTGCAGTACCATGAGGTAGACGTCTGTGATGGTCTGAGGGCTACCTTCTCCACATCCAAGCAGCTCCTTGTAACACTTAGACACTATCCAGCAGAACACAGGTATATGGCAGAGCCCTAGTAGGGCTGTGTTGGCCTGCAGCGACTCTACAACACTACTAGCTACAGCAGGGTCGTTATGGTGTTTCCTAACGAAGCAGGCAATTCCTTCTGGAGAGAAACCCTTCAAAAAGACTTCCTTGCGTAGGTACCGCTTCAGTGTCGGACTCACAGCATGTGGCCTGCTGGTCACCACCTTCCTAACCCCTTTCATTAACGTGCCTTGGAGAATGTTGAAAAGCAACATGGCCACGGGTGCTTGCTGAGTGGGGCAGCAAAGAAGCTCTTCGTCTGTGAAGCTCTTCCTAAACTCATCAAGCCCGTCAAACGTGAACAGGACTAGGTGAGGATGGTCCAGAATGAACTGGAAGAGCTCGTCTTGTCCGCGGTCCGGCCAACAACAGTGGAGGAACAGGAGCTCTTTCAGAGACAACATGCTCTTCTGTGCACTCAGCTTCCGGCAGCTGAAAGGGAACAGCAGGAGGATGTCGGTCAACAAGGCCTCTCGGGCCCACAGCAGGTGGAGCCTCTGCAGCAAGGTACTCTTGCCAGTCCCTGCCTCACCGGACACAAGCACCGTATCTGCTTCCTGGTTGAGAGTCCCAACCAGACCCACCACGTCCTCCAGCCCCAGAGCAGTGGTGACCCTATCTCCTTGAGGCAGCTCCAGCAGACCCTCGGTGTAGATGTCGTCCAGTGAGAATCTCCCTGTTCCACCATAAGTGCTGAGAAAGTGGGACTGTGCAGACACGGAGCTGCGAAGTTTCTTCTGGTAAAGCAGGCATTCTAGAGAAGCATAAGTCATAAGTTCATAAGGATCATTATAGAGAAGGATACATTTGTGGATCAATAACTAAAGATGCAAGAAAACCAATGCTCCAAAAAACCAACAAGAAGATGACTGGTATATGGACCCATTTATTTTCCGCACGTGAGATCAATAAAGTTCATCCTTATCCATATTTACTCCATAGCAAACTGAAATCGAAATCCAGTAAGTATGAATACATTTGAGAGAAAAACTGAGATCACACTGAAGAAAAAAACAAGCAAAAGTCACATACACACCAGCAGAGAGTTGCTTCTCCTCTGTAACTGGCTGTGACGTAATGTCTTCCTGGTGTAGGTACCGCAGTAAGATGTTAGCAGCACCTTCCCCTCTAAACACTGCTTTGTCTAAAAGCCTTCTGACCTACCAGACACAAGTGGCAAATGTGACTAATATTCTGTCAGAATGATCTGATTTGTTATTTTTATTATGCATAGAGGAGAAACAAATTCCTGGACTGAATCTGACTGAAAACAGCATTATATATTTTACAGTAAGTGTAAATACAGCATTTTTTGTCCTGATATCAGAGCACTGTATCCATAAAAGTTTAATAAAAAATATTTTCTAATAATCTTATGCAACAAAATTTCCCACCTATTACTCTACAAACGAATACAACTATTCTAGTGAGCCTATAAGAACTGCACTGTAATAATCCTACAAACGAAACAATTAAGCAGTCTATAACTGAAAATTGTTTGGTTTAGTCTAACCAAACAATTGTGGTTTAAACTATTCTTGACTAATTGTGATTACACCAAACGGGACAGCATAACACTGCTATTAAACAGACAGGTTTATATGGAAGGTTGTTCAACCTGAATAGGTGTAGCCATACCTTTTGTGAAGCTGTGTAAACAGGCAGCAGAACCTCATCACAGTCTTTTGAAGTAAAACAGCCAGCCTCCACCAGAGCACCTAATGCACTATCAATGTGGTCTCGTAACTTCCTCACCAGCACTGGTCTATCAGTCAGCAAGACCTGACAGGTAGTTGATTGATTCCTCTTAGCGTCCCTTCCTGATGGGCTGCCTTTGCCAAAGCACAGACCAGCTTTCTGTGCCTCGGGTAAAACCTGGTTAAATGCTGCTAGCAAGAGACTGCAGGCCTCGTCACCTTTGCTGAAGACTAAATCCAGAAGGTCTCTGGTGTTGGAGCAGAGGGGCTTTGTCAGCATCTGTACACTCTGGTATTCTTCCCAGACAAGGACCCCCCAGGACAGAAGCAGGTCGAGGACGCAGTCCAGGGGTTCGGAGGTGCCCCCACAGCACAGAGCCCTAAGGAGCTCCACTCTCTGTCTCAGCACCAGCTGCTGTGCACACATAACTCTTTTCCTGCTTTTCAACATGTATTTTCCTTTATTTGATAAGATGCCCACTGAGGATGGAAAAGTTAAAAGGTTTTTTTCCAAATGTAAAATAATTCAAATATCCCAATTATTACTAAGAATCCTTAGTATCATTCTTCTTCAGGCATTCAGCATCTAGCGAGTTATATTAGATCGAGTCCATCCATACGTCCAGTCTCAAAAAGCAAATGTGGCAGTAAAGGCAAAATTGTAAGCATTTGTCAGTAAGCACCATCCAATACCAACTGCTCGTACCTACTTTGAGTTTCAGTTCAGTAGGCTACGTGACAGTCAAAGCAATAAGGCGTTGCCTTTTAGGAGGGGAAAATGTGGTTACGTTTGAACAATGTGGGTATTGGTCCAGTAAAATACTAAAAGACGTCATAACTTTAGTATCGTGAAAATGAGTGATAACATTTACATTTTACATTTACGGCATTTAGCAGACGCTCTTATCCAGGGCGACTAAAGATGTATGCTCCGAATACTGCTGTTTACTCACAAAACAAAAATGAAGTGAGACGTGTCTTCCCTCCTTATTCGAGCGCCTGAGTTTATTGTTATTCCTCGACACAGACACGATAAACGATCTCCTCAGTACGGATGTGGGTCAAACAGCTCAGATACTTCAGCTACAGACAGAAATGAATCGAAAGTAAAACCGGAACGGATATTTCATATGTAATGGTCAGACTAGCAAAACAGCGCCAAGAACAGTATTTGCGTTGTTTTCTTTGATATCTTATGTTGTTTCAAAATGTCGAAAAATACTTCATATTGTCTGTGCAATGGAATGGACACAAGTGTATTAGTGATGTGCGGATAGAAGTACCATCTCAAGTGTCTAAACGGGGACTGCGATGTACATACTAGGCTACTTACAAATTAAACTGGGATAGACTAAAACGTCCCTGTGTGTGGATATGCCCGCATCCCGCTCCCAGTTCACCATGCTCCCAGTTCGAACGTAAAATGCTACCGGAGGGGTTTAAAATGGACACAGCGAGAAAAAAAAAACAGATTTAAAGTGTGCAGAAACAGTCTGAATCGTGGTTTGAACTAACCTAGTTTTTTTTGCCGGGACCGAATGTTAAAAAGAAGAAAAACCGGGACAGCCCGGGAAAACCGGGACAGGCACGTGAAAACCGGGAGAGTCCCGGGAAAACCGGGACAGGTGGCAACACTACTATACTCCCAGTTCACCATGCTCCCAGTTCACTATACTCCCAGTTCATCATCCCATGCTCCCAGGTCACTATACTCCCAGTTCACCATGCTCCCAGTTCACCATGCTCCCAGTTCACCATGCTCCCAGTTCACCATGCTCCCAGTTCATCATCCCATGCTCCCAGTTCATCCGTTCTTGATGGTCCACTCTGTCCGCACCACGGACGTAGTTTTGGGGGGGGACGGGGGGGACATGTCCCCCCCACTTTTTCAAAAGCCGGTTTTGGTCCCCCCCAGTTTTTACAGTTAAAACCAAATATTTAAGTAGCGACGAAGTCATGTCCCCCCCACTTTTTAACGGTTAAAAAAACAATATCCAAATAGCGACAAATCTAGCACTAGGATCATGCAGCTCCGAGCTCCCCCCCCCCCCCCCCCGCTCAACAATTTTTGTTCACAGCGCTCAACAATTTTCATTCAACCCCCCCCCCCCCCCCCGCTCAACAGTTCGCCACCCCAGGTTGTGTCCCCCCCACTTATGAAATCAAAACTACGTCCATGGTCCGCACCATCCTCGCCATTTGCACACAGAAACATTCCCACCAGTTTTCAAAACATTCATTGCACTTTGAGGAACTGAAATCATTTTGTTGCCAAATCTCACAGTGGCAAATTCATTTTCGAGTGTCCATGAAATGTGGCCTGTGATGGCCAAAGTCCAAATTACATTGATCCGGTGATGAATCTGAATAAGGCCTTTAAAAACCGAAACTTCGTAGTGTTCTTCTTTTCAAACAATTGCAAAAGATTTTAACTGGCGTTTTTTGTCCATTCTTTTGTAATGTGAACTTTTTGTCTGTGGTAGGTTTCATATGCATGAAGAAACTGGGTTCTGACTAAGACATGACTATCCGCTGTGAACTTGTGTGTAGGTGATACATGAAATTACGGACATTAGTCATGGTACTTGACGCATGAATGACATGATCACGTTGATTTCCAAACAAAACTGAAAAAGACTATTGCTCCAATGTTATGGTTCAAGAAAAAAAAAACATATGCATTTTGAAATTCATTTTTGAAGTCCTTAGCGCGTATATGCTCCCAGTACTGGAATTGAACACACGGTGGAGCTATGTTATTTTACAACGTGGAAAACGTTCTACCGGCACCTCCACCTGGGTTCTGATAGACCTACCAGTCATATTCAAGTCTTATAATGATGATGTGTTGATTTGATCACTGCATAAAACTGCGTGCTCTTAGACTTATAGTCTGTTTGGTCAAATTACTTGGCAAACTAAGACAAATGTGTTTTTTAAAACACATTCACACATTCTTGTAATATCAGTTAAAGTTTGAATGGGTGTGGAAATTCAGGACAGACTCCTTCATTCCCACACACATTCCAGTAATATCAGTTAAAGTTTGAATGGGTGTGTGAATTCAGGACACACTCCTTCATTCTTGTCTCTCTCCTTTCTCTGTCCCTCTGTGTGTGAGCTCACTGTACACACTGTACACTGTATATGGCTTCAGACTATTATGTTCCAAATTTAGTTTCAAACACTTTTATCCACAACATGTGAAAAGCGTTCCAGCCATCTCCTAGACGTTTGTCTCTTCTGTGTAACAAAGCTTTTTTGGCATGTGTGTGAATGCATGCATGTGTTTCACTGTTGATTTGAGACTGCTTCTCCTCTCTTCGCCAGAACTCAACTAATGATTTTCACAGACCTCCCAAGCAGAGCTGGGTATATTAGCAGTGACCTGAGCTCAGAATATAACCAGAGGAAGAAATTTCTCCCACAATGCACCGCAAGGCAACTTGGTTTAACCACCATCCCAGGTTCCTCCTGGGAGGAATTAGGCCTGTGTGTCTAATTGGCCACTGCATACACTACACATGCACACTGGTTTGCTGTCTTCTCCCCTTCATGTGTGCTGTAATTCAGCCTTTAAGAAGTGCACGCTCAAGCAGTGTCATTCTGCAGCCTGTCAGTGATGAGTTAGTAAGCGTTCCACAATGTTTCATTTGACAGCTGTTAAGAATTCCACACGGCCCCATTCATGTGAAATCTGTCCGGCGTTCAACGTTCAACGTTGGTGGTCCATGCCTGTCGCTTTCTGTGCGCACAGGGTGAGTATAAGACCAACAGGGGTTTGACCTTTGACTGAGGGGAGAGGGGAGAGGGGGTCACTCTGGCCCTCCAAGCACTCCAAAAAGACTTTTCTTTCTTACAGTCAATTAAGATTGACACCTCATTTCACTTTTCAAATTTACCACTGGAAAGTGGGATGAGAAGTAGATACTGTCACATGGGCCTTGTATATCCATGGTGGACTGTACAGACTGCTGAGAACAATGACTGAAAGGTTATTTTATGTATCGGCCCCGTCATGCTCCCCTCTGCTGAATTCACACTCATGCATCTCCACAGCTGTAGATGACTGTGTATTATCTCAATTCAGGGTCAGTTATAAGAATGTGGATTAAAATTAATCTTGGATTAACGTGCACCATCAATTTAGAATCACTACTGAAAATCCCTTTTGGTATTAGACGGTGATTAAGTGAAGTCTTCAAAACCATCCCGCAGATACACAGACAACACTGGACACAGAGTAGTCTAAAATAATATAGCACAACAATTGCGCAAGCGTGGGATCAAACGGGAGCAAGTGTGTCATCCTTTTACTGTTTGATCAGCCTTCAGTCGCACTACATTCAAAGCATATCGGCAGCGATGGCTCTCTGACATTGCGGGACATTGCAAGTTTCCTCCACAAAAAGCTCCTTCGAGATGGCGGAGGGGAGATGAAAGGCGGCGAGGAGTTGACACTCTCTGCGTCTGATGTTAGTCACCACTGGCGCAGCGAGGTGGACAATGGCTTCAAAAGGACGAGGGACGGAAGCTGATAAGCGATGTCCTAATTGACTGGAGTCACCACAAAATTGGCAACCAATTAGTGGCGTGCCCTGGAAGAGCCGTGAGAGCATTAAACGCACGAGCAGATCAAATATCTCTTCAAGAGAAAAGGGTCCAGAAAAGAGGGTCCTGTGTGTACAAACGCCCGCGCGTGTATCGAGTTTTAATTGACAAGAAGATTAAAGCGCAGTTCTAAGAAGGTTTTCTTTTCAGTGTAAAGTGAGAGAGAGAGAGAGGGAGAGAGGGAGGGAGAGGGAGAGAGGAGTAATCTGGGGTGCAGGGTGCGGTGTTCAAGGTTAGCTCAGCCTCCCGCTGCGTGTGCCGCAGCTCGAGATGGGTCCTACTTGTTGGACATTCATTATCAAACCCTGTTTGCTCCTTTCATCTCCTGCTCAGCACCGCCTGCCACGCAAAATACAGAGGCACCTTGCAGCTTGACATCCTTCCATTCACGCTGTACCTTAAACAGCACGCTGCCACATCAAAGCCGCCATGCGCCCCTTTGATGTTGCAAAAAGAAAGAGCCCCAATGATCTGCTAAAAACCAGAGGAACTTTTTGGAACCTCTACACATTCTCTCTCTCTCTTTCTCTCTCTCTCTCATTTTCTGCCTATACTTGCCCCTTGTTGGTATGCTCAGGTTTATTTTGGGGGTGACTTTGTCCCACAGAGTGAGAGCCCAGGGGTGAACAGATCTTTGTTTGTTTGGTTTTATTGTTAGTACTACATATTTATTTATTTGTTTTCTGGTAAATGCAATTCTCATTTTGGAAGCAGGGGTTCTTATACTGTATATTGTATGTGTAATATTTGTTATTATGTATTTTTTTTATTTGCTCTAACATCTTTAGGCAGTGCTTAGAATCTTAGTATACAAGAATGACAGTTCTTACACTCTCTCACGCGCTCACTCTCTGAGATTTTCTCAAGTCTTTCTTTGAACTTTCAGAAGTAGCCTAGCCTTTTTGAACAGAGGATATACGAAGAGATCATGCAAAGGTCAGTCAAAAGCATTTGTCATGATGCAAAGATTTTTAATGATAGAGTGATGTATGACAGTGCAAAATATATCCTAAAAGAATGATTTTTATATATCCAATATATCAAAAAAATTACAACACCCCCCCACTCACATCTGGGACAAATCTAATGTTGGTTTGTGAATTTGGTTCTAGTAAATTCCATCTCTGTCTCTCTCTGTCTATAAATGCCCTGGTTGATGAATGTGTTTTGATGCTCTTCATGAAATGAGCAGAAATCATTCAGTGGTCAGCAGGCACCTCCAGGAACTCGGGCTGGGGGAGACGCTCTGCTCAGCTGGTGTTTCTGCTGTCGCTAAGCTGAAACATCAAAGCCCTACTTTGTGGAGGGGAGGGGTGTGTGCAGGAGAATGTGTGCGGAGCATGTGTCTGTCGCATGCCCACCCGCCCAAACACACTGAATCTTCTATAACAGATGTTAGGGCAGCAGTTAAGGCAGCAGTTAAGGTGGTACCGCTGCATATCTGCCACCTTAAATGAAGCAGTAAAGCAATATCCATGTCTGTAGGAACTGTAGGTTTGACATGAAAGCTCACCAATCAGAACTTTTGGTTTCACATAAACATCCATCAGTTGTGAATGCATTTGATTGCTGATCATTTAGAATTAGAGAACACTAAAAAATCTCTGCAATAAAGTCCTGTGAGTTGGCTGTATTTGCCCTGGAGCACTGATTCTCTCTCTCTCTCTCTCTCTCTCTCTCTCTCTCTCTCTCTCATTCCTTCATTATCAAGTATCTCCACTTTCATTCTAGAACTAAGAAGGAGAAGAGAGCTCTGACACAAAAACTTAAACTGTTTTGCGGGAGGAAGAAAATAGCCAACACAGAGGTTTCCTGCGTGTACTCGAAAAAAGTTTGAAATGCTTTAAAAACATTCCACATATAAATATCATTGTGTAAAGCTGCCCTGAAGCATATTATCCTTATATGAAACTACAAATTATGTAACTATTCAAATGAGATGAAACCAAGATTAAAATGCAATCAAACATTTGCTTACAGACAGAGAGCTTCATGTCTTATACAAGCAAGCAGTGATTTAACCAATTCATATATCAGGTGGGATCAGTGCACTCTTAGTATTCCTACCAGTACACTCACCCCTATTTATCAGCATTTTGAAGCCAACTGCCAATGATGCCGACTCACTGAAGGCTTGAAACAGCCCTCTGAACAATCAGTAAATGGGTTTAAATGTGAAAATCCTGCTAAGCTCTTTACAGTATTTGCACTCAGGGCTTTTCAGCACAATTCTGAAAGCAGCTGTCAAGCATGGGGCTCATGGAGGCATGGGTGGGGGCACTGGGGGTGGGGTAATTGAGGAGGGGGTAGGGCGTGGGGGGGCACTGGGGTGGGGTAATTGAGGAGGGGGCAGGGCGTGGGGGGGCACACGGGACACCTGCCGAGCTTATTAAACATGACTGAAGGTTGGAGACTCTTTGAACAGTGATTATTTATGTCTCTGAGGTTCCAGATAAAATACCTTAGTAGGATCCAGGTGACAAGTATATCCTCCATGTCCTCAGAGTTACTACCAGTGGAACAGGATAAGATCTCACTCACGCACACTTACTTCACAGCAGACGTTTGTGTGCAACATGGAATGTGTAATCCCGTCACTTTTTATGAGTATGATGCAGGAAAACCCAGAATACTCCAAAACAAATTTAAGAGAGAGAGAGAGAGAGAGAGGGAGAGAGAGAGAGAGGGAGAGAGAGAGAGAGAGAGAGAGAGAGAGAGAGAGAGAGAGAGAGCATGGTGAACCACTCCATCAGTTCCTTTGCTAATTCAACGAACTTGACAGTTATCACAGTGTTTTATTTTTACCCTTCCTCTTGCACATAAAAGACTGCCGCTCCAATTAACTTTAATTCCTGTCTTTCTCCCTATTTTCTTTTCATGCTCTCCAGCCCACAGAAAGAGGCACATTATGATGATTTGCATTATCCCACGAATCTGCTTTGAAGTTACCAGATACTGTAAGAAAGAGGCCTCTTATCCAGACTAAAATAATGTTCAAAGCTCCTAAACACGGTGGAACAGATGTACATTATCACTGGATTTGCTTTTTTCCCCCCGATGTTTTCTCTGCTCCAGTATGAGTAATGGAAGCCGAGCGCGTGTCCCGCTCCATCCCCAGATTGGAGCATCTCTGCGCTATGGAGGCTAGCGCCCCACTGGGCCAATCCGCACTTCAAAGCACCACGTCTCAACACACGTGACAGCATCTCTCCTCGTCTCTGGCGGACGAGACGTCCGGATCGTTGGCCCCGCGTTTGGCTGATCCCACCCAACAGAGATGCGCGTCTGGGCTGCTGCACACACAGTACACAAACCCAACAGTGCTCCCCAAACTCGCGTCAGTAATCCTGCACCTTGGTGGAAGGATTAGGCTGCAGCCACGTTTCACCAAACGTGCTTTACCTTCGGTAGGGCCGAGGTAAAGAGTGATGGAGCGGTAAAGGAAGACGTTTCGGGAGGGTCATCAGTTCTCGGTCCTCGTCGTCCCGCCATAATACGCACACTTCGGGAATCTTACAGAAAAGTTTCACGGATCTTTCAACAGTTCAGTGTGTGCCACCGATATGAACTAATTAAATTTTAGTGCAGCGTAAACAGCATGATTTAGGCTCCCATAAGCAGATGCACCAACCTACAGATGGACCTCTCAGCATTTGTGGCAGCGCGCGAGGCTTCTCCAAACACCTCCTGTTTAAACGGACGTGGTTTAAATGGAAATATGTCCCGCGTTTATTGTAAAGGGATGTTATGAACGAGTGAACTGTCATTAAATGTAATCATAAATTCTTAAGAGTGCCTAACTATAGCCTATCTTTAGTAACGGTCTCATTACCCAAGCACACTAGTTTTGTTGCTAGCTAGTTCGTGTTACATTAGCTAAATTGCTGTGTAACGTCAAGCTTATTATGAATTGGATTTAACTTGTTAACATAGTTGTTACATAGTTTTTTCTCGATTACTGTGTGTGTGTTCTCAAAATAAAATTATCAATGGCCTAACATTTAATTCTGCAATACTTTGGTATACAGAGGAGCTCATGTTTGACTCTACAACTGCACGACACCCTTGTCCTATGGCTGCAAAACAAGCCCGCACCATCACCCCTGCATCACCACCCCTGCACCATCACCCCGGCACCATCACCCCGGCACCATCACCCCTGCATCACCACCCCTGCATCACCACCCCTGCACCATCACCCCGGCACCATCACCCCTGCACCATCACCCCTGCACCACCACCCCTGCACCATCACCCCGGCACCATCACCCCGGCACCATAACCCCTGCACAGAGCCGGAGTGGCTAATCGGGAGATTCGGGAGGATTCCCGATGGGCCGGCTCATGTCAATCTCTAGTTTGGGCCGATTGGGATGGAAAAATAATTTTGGGCCGGATTTGCGCATGAAACTCCCGGGCTGAAAAAGTGTCCCACTCCGGCCATGCCCCTGCACCACCACTGTGCTTCACAGCTGGCTTCAGCTGTTTGTGCTATGCTGTGTTTGGTTTTTGCCAAATGTGGTGTTGTGAATTATGGCCAAATATTTCCACTTTGGTCTCGTCGGTCCAAAGGACATTGTTCCAAGGAGTCTTGTGGTTTGTTCAGATGTAACTTGGCAGACCTAAACCATGCTACCATGTTTTTAGAAGGTTTTTTCCTTGGCAACCCTTCCAACTAAGCCATGCTTGTTTAGTTTCTTTCTAATTGTCCTGTCATGCACTTGAACATTTAACATGCTGAGGCCTGTAGATTCTGGGATGTAGTGTCTTGGGGTGAGTTTGCAGGGATGTCCACTCCTGGGAAGATTGGCAACTGTCCTGAATGTTTTCCACTTTTTAATGGTCTTATTATCCCTCCCAGATTGATGGGTGACAGCAATTGCCTCTATACAATCATTGCTGATGTATTTCCTAATTGGCATTGTTAACACACCTGACACTCCAAACCAGCACACGGACAAAATGTTTGCTGTTAAAACATGGTCAAACTTGATAATCAGTCAATCAATCAATCAATCAATCAATCAATCAATCAATCAAGGGCATTTAATTAGCAGCACCTGGATGCTACTCAACCCTGCTAACCCAGCAGAAATGGTTGTCTTTATTTGCCTTGTGCTTTTGTTCATTTGAGGCTGTATTTATCTAATTTTAAGGCATGTTAATGACCAGATTCTTATGCACTATACATAAAGCTGTATAATTCATAGAGTGCATACTTTGTTTTTCAGACCGTACATGAGTTCAAACCATATTGGGTCAGTCATTTTGAAATTTTATATATATACATACATATATATATATATATATATATATATATATATATATATATATATATATATATATATTCAGTTTCTTCGAGGACTCCCACTGAAATGCAGAGCAGCAAATAAAAAAATTGCTTTAAAATAAAATGTTATTAAATTATAAAGTCAAATGTGTGTTTTTGTCACAGATGTTTCTGAAACTGAAGCTACAAGCAGTATGTGTCTGTTAGACACAGAAGAGGAGGAGGTGGGTGTATAATAAGCAGGCATGTTGGGAACAAAGTGAATGTTTGCAGAGTGATATGCGGATGGAGGAGTTTACCTCAGAACCCTGGAGAGGACCTGGGATGGCTGTGTGTGTGTGTGTGTGTGTGTGTTAGCCAAGGCTCTGTGGTTGTCTGAAAGATAAGCGTGTGTTTGTGTGTGTACATATCAAAGTGAGGACACGCAGAGAAAGTCTGGGCAGCTGTGCTGCTGGGACAGATTTGGGAAAATGTCTGAGAGACGTTGAGTCGTCCCACAACACACACAAACACACACACCCACAAGAAATCAAATGCAGACATGTACATAAAAACACATGGAAAAGTGTCAGTTGGAGTACAGGGATGAAACGGCTGACATGGCAGTCATTATGTGAGTACCTGTGTTAAAAAAGACCCACCATGGATGGATAAGCATGCACATAAACACACACACATATAAAAGCACGCATACACACACACACACACACACATAGACAAGCATGCACATGCATACTCACACACAAGCATACATATGAACACACACAAGCATGCACACACTCAGAAACGCACACCCACATACACAAGCATGCAGACACACACACTCACACACATAATTAGACACAGTTAATCTCCCATTTATAAACACTCGGAGTTGAATCAGCTGATGTGGAAGTTGTTTAATGAAAATGTTGTTCTCTTGGCACAGACCTGCTATCAAATAAATAAATGAATCAATCCATCTAAATCAAATAAGTATACAAATGAGAACGTGTTAATAAAGAGAAGTGAACTGTTCTACAATGTGGATGTGGTGTGGACACCTAGTTCTGGGTTTTATTCATATACTAACAAGCACCTTGATATCACTGAGTGTGCAAGCAAAGTCAGTTTGTTACTTTAACTCACACTCAGTGCACTGAAAGAATCAGACAGATATACATACACTATGCAGGAAAAAAAAATAGAACTGATCGGTCTTTCAATGAATATAAATAGCGCAAATTCCATCTGGTAGATACAGGGATTACCTTCTCAGTCCATCCATATTTACATAGGTGGTAAATGACTCTCAGTTCTCATTATCATAGCATGATAACTGAAAACAGAATACCTGTGAAATACTGAAACAGCTCAAAGTATACACAGTGCTCAGTGCAGGATTGTGGAGAGTGTTTTCTGAAATACAGTATATGGTAGCAGAATTGTGTTGTAATAATAACAATAATAATAATATATTGCTTCCCAAAGGTCTGGAGGAATCCCCTCGGTATCAAAGGGGTCTTTCAGCAAGAGAAAACACTAAAAAAGCTCCTTCACTAGGACACACACACACACACACGCACACACACACACACACACAAACACATACACACCGCAGTGGCGCATGGTATCATTAATCCTGCTCATGTTTGTAAAGAGGGGTCAGAGCTATACTATGCAGGAATGAGAAAAAGAGAAATGGAGAAAGAAGAAATGTCTAACAAAAACAATCAGTGAGACATTAGTCCTAATGAGACCACCCTGAAGGGAAGTGTGTGTGTGTGTGTGTGTGTGTGTGTGTGTGTGTGTGTGTGTGTGTGTGTGTGTGTGTTACTGAGCTCCTATTTTGTAAATCTTATACCAAAGAGAATATGTGAGTGTCTTATTAGTAAATGACCTGGCTGATCCCTGGTGGCTCTTGATGGTGACCACACTGTGTTGTTAAGGGTCAAGACAGGTCAGGAGAGAAACGGTCACATCATACTGCAGCTCTCATGAGACATGATCATCTGCTCCCACACACACCTGGAGGGTCAGTGTCACACACACACACACACACACACACACACACACACACACACACACACACACACACACACGCACGCACACTCGCACACACACACTCGCACACACACACTCGCACACACACACACACACACACACACACACACGCGCACACACACACACACACACACACACACACACACACACACACACACACACACACAAGCTCCTGTGACACCAGGCTTTAGGTCTTGGTGAGTTATGGCTGCAGTGGAGACTGCTAGCCTGCATTACTGTCATCCTGCACCTTCAGAATGAGACAGCTGCAGATGCACATGTACACACACACACACACACACACACACACACACACACACACACACACACACACACACATCTTACCACATTAACACCTGCACCTGCAGTTTAGGTTAGTTGCTTGGAAGGAAAACTTCAGAGCCTTGTGATCCAAAGCTTCCATATATATCATCATATATACTACATTTAACTGCTAGAAATCTTTCATACTTAGTGGTCTTTACAAAACAAAATAACACTTAATGCTTAAATCTGGGGCTAACAAAGAAGTCTTTACAGAATTAATAAAATATCACATTAATAAAGCTTGCAATATCAACAAGACAGTATATTTCTGTTAAACACAACATACATGTCTGTGAAGAATATGTATGCAGAGTAAAATGACATAACGTGGAATATTAGAAAATAAAGAAATAAACAAAAACTAGCATCTACATGATAAACTTTGACTGACAATGATAGTAATACTAGAGGTAGCAGCGGATTATGTTTATTTGCGTTGTTCTCTCTGTCTTCCATCCTCCTGGGTGGGGCTCCTGGGGGCCTCGGGGTGTTGGGCCCCTGGTCGGCGTGTATGTGGGGGGAGGGGTCTGCTCACAGGGGATCAGCGTCTCGACCGGAGCCGCAGCACAAGTGCTGTTCAAGTGGTTATCAAGTGGCAATAACACAGGAGCGGTGCCAGAACAGACACCTTAGGCAATCAGGACACACACACACACACACACACACACACACACACACACACACACACACACACACACACACACACACACACACACACACATTCACACACACATGCATGCAGATGCTCACACAAGTAGGAGATCATCTAAATCTCTCCCTTTCCTTCATAGTTCAGAGTTCTTCATTTAACAGTCATGACCCCTCGAGGAAACTGAGCTTCACATAGTGTATGTCATACAGAAAGAAAGACAGGACAAACAGGGGAGAGGAGAGAGGGGGGAGGAGAGAGGGGAGAGGAGAGGAGAGGAGGGGAGAGGAGAGAGGGGAGAGGAGGGGAGAGGAGAGAGGGGAGAGGAGAGAGGGGGGAGGAGAGAGGAGGGGAGAGGAGAGAGGAGAGAGGGGAGAGGAGGGGAGAGGAGAGAGGAGAGAGGGGAGAGGAGGGGAGAGGAGGGGAGAGGAGAGAGGAGAGAGGGGAGAGGGGAGAGGAGGGGAGAGGATAGAGGGGGGAGGGGAGAGGAGGGGAGAGGAGGGGAGAGGAGAGAGGGGGAGGGGAGAGGAGGGGAGAGGAGGGGAGAGGAGAGAGGGGAGAGGAGGGGAGAGGAGAGAGGGGGGAGGGGAGAGGAGGGGAGAGGAGAGAGGGGAGAGGAGGGGAGAGGAGAGAGGGGGGAGGGGAGAGGAGGGGAGAGGAGGGGAGAGGAGAGAGGGGAGAGGAGGGGAGAGGAGAGAGGGGGGAGGAGGGGAGAGGAGAGAGGGGAGAGGAGAGAGGGGAGAGGAGGGGAGAGGGAGAGAGGGGGGAGGGGAGAGGAGGGGAGAGGAGAGAGGGGAGAGGAGGAGGAGAGGAGAGAGGGGAGGGGAGAGGAGGGGAGAGGAGGGGAGAGGAGAGAGGGGAGAGGAGGGGAGAGGAGAGAGGGGGGAGGAGGGGAGAGGAGAGAGGGGAGAGGAGAGAGGGGAGAGGAGGGGAGAGGAGAGAGGGGGGAGGAGAAAGGCAGAAAGGATGCCCATGATAGAGCCCTTTTCTTCCACAACCTCTCGCTGCCATTGGAAGGACGGACACATATTCACACACATGTGCAGTCACACACGTACACACACACACACGTACACACACACACACACACACACCCACACACACACACACACACACACACACACACACACACACACACAAACACACACACAAACAAACACACACACACACACATATATATATGTATGTATGCACACAGGCACACATGCATAAACACACACACATACACACACACAGACACACAAGCATGCAAGCACACACACAAGCATGCACACACCCACGCACATGGCGTCGGCCACGATAATACTGGGCCCACTGTCTCTGTCAGTCTTGGCTCAGCTGTAATTTCATCTGCCTGCAGGGGGCGTGGATCCCTCCCTCCGCCCCCTGCCAAGGTGCCGGGTTCCAGTCCGGTTCCAGCCGTGGGTCAACGCTCTCCCTCATGACTGGTAAAAGTGGTGGTAGTGATAATGGTGCTCGTGGTGGTGGTGGTGTTCGTGCCGCTGCACCACCTGTGGGAGGCCTCCGTCGTACAGCACCACACCGGGCATCTCCCTCACCTGCTCCTTTTCCACCACGGGCCCGGCACTCAGCGAAGGCCCGAGGGCCCTCGCCGCGGGCCCCTCCTTGGGCCGCTGCTTGTGTCGGCGGTAGGGTGCGGGGCCCTGGTGCGGGCCGGCATGCAGGGGCGGGGCTGGAATGGGCGGGGCCCCTCGCTTCATTACCCTCCCACAGGAACCCTGCGCCGGGGACGTGCGGTGGCCCTTGGGCGAGCGGAACCCGTGCGTGTGGCGGGCAGAGTCTTGGGCTCGTGAGCGGGGACACGGCCCGTCCTGTGGTGCTTCTATGGTGATGGTGTGTGAGCGTCGGTGTTGGCCAGGGTGGGCGTGGCCATTCTCAGGCTCATGAGAGCGGGAGCGCATCTGGTTGGACGGGCGTTGGGAGGCGTGGTCTGGTTTGGGCGGTTCTGTGACGGGCACAGCTGAAAAAGGAACATCAGTACTATATTACTTACATTAAACAATGTCTTACTGTGGATTCATTCTATTAGATTTATTATACATCACCACTTTTACTCATAATTCAAGATTAGAGGGATTGTAGTATGTTAAAAGCACATTGGTTTATTATGGGTCTGGTCCAGAAAACTCATGGAGTCTGAATGAACAGACACCCAATTCGTAGGAAGTAGGACTTTGATTTTAAAAAGTGGTACAGTAAACAGAAACCGGCTTGCTGGTCCACTTTTATACACTTGAGCGCAGCCCTGCGGAGTGTGTGTCCCAGGTGTGTGCCAGGCGAGTGCGTGTGGACGCGTGCGTCTCACCTGTCCCGAAGCGCGAGGTATAGTTCTCGATCCCGGCCAGGTCCAGGTAGTGGTTGCGTCGTTCCAGGTTTTCATCCACGCAGTGCCTCGTGCAGCCCTGCTGCGGGTGGTGGTCACCGTGGTGACGCCTGCAGGGATATCACGGTTGGTAGGGCTGTCATGGGTGACCTGCACGGCCGCCACTCCCGCCTCGCAGCCGGCTACTCTTACGCTCCGCCCCCACACTCTCACACTCCGCCCACACTCTTATGCCCCGCCCCCACTCTCCCACGCTATGCCCCAAACACGTTTATACTCTCTCTCTCCATTACTCCTCCATGTTAATGCTTATCATATGTCCCCTCTGAAATTTGACGGGATGTTCTTCAACTTAAAGTGAGACCCCTGTGAGCTGTGAGCTGAACGGCTGTTTGAGTCGGCTACCTCAGAAGGGCCCTGGACTTCTTCTCTGAGCTCCTGGGTTCCTCCGAGCACCTTTCCCCCTTGAGCCTGGGGTGTGGTGTGTCTGACAGATCCAGAGAGAAACAGACAGACAAAGAGAGAAACAGAGAGAGAGACACAATTATCAAAGGAAACTGTGCTGAGCTCCACAGATACATGCACACACAAACATACGCACACACACTCACACACACACATAGTCCCACCAAAGAAAGAAACAAAGCTTTGTTGCCTGCCATACTTTGAAGATTTTTAAAAGAAGAAAAAAAAAACAATGCTTCATTTATTCTATTTTCAACTGAGGGAGCTCAAATGAAGCCAAACACACACACACACACACACACACACACACACACACACACACACACACACACACACACACACACACACACACACACACACACACACACACACACACACACACACACACACGCAAGCAGAAGTAAGTTCATTAATGTGGAAGGATCTGATGCAGTTTGAAGACAGCCTCTGTTTTCAAAGACACTTTCAAATGCATAAAGCATATAAATAGCTCAAATGACAGGTTATAAACACACACACACACACACACACACACACACACACACAAACACACACACACACTTCTCATCCACCCCTTCCACACTCTCTTTCCCCCTGTTTACCACATCACATATTCCAAAAACTACATACAGCCACCCTCGAGTTTTCACCATGAAATAACAAGAAGCAAGGTGTGTGTGTGTATGTGTGTGTGTGTGTGTGTGTGTGTGTGTGTGTGTGTGTGTGTGTGTGAGCAAAAGATGTCTCAGAAGCAAAGCCTATGTGAGCGAGAGACGTCTCAGAAGCTGCTCACGATGTCCAAAGCTATTTATCTCTGAAGGCTGTACGCTGTTCTCAGATCACCTGCTTTCTCACACATTTCTCCGTTGTGCCCTTTCACTAGAGCTCCAGTGCTCATCGATCGCTTCTTCTGTTAGATACTCACAGGCTGCTTCATTGTAAACGTTTGATTTTAGAGGTATTAGATGTGCAGCACCTTAAAGCTACAGTTAAAGTCCACAGGTTCTTCATTAACGCTCAGGGTCTGATCCTGTGGCCCACTCCCATGCACCCAGATCATATCAGTCCAGTGACAGTTCGACACTGGTCCTGTGCTTAGAAACAGGGGCATAGAAGGTGCCTGATCAGTCCAGCGTACATAATCTGTTAGTTCAAGCTTATCAGATGCATCTAATGAGAACAGTGCACTGAATGATGTGACCAGTTAGGTGTGTAAGAGTGCAGGTGAAAGGCAGGTGTCTGATAGAGAAAAAACACTCTGTGTGTTGTCCCAGTTTGTTCACTGGAAGCTGGGGTCAGAGTGCACACTCAACCACTACATGATAAGTGCCCACAGGCATGTAGGTTTCAAATCCACAACCACCCACCAAGGATTCAAACCCACAACCTTCCGATGGATAGCTCTCTCTCTCTCTCTCTCTCTCTCTCTCTCTCTCTCTCTCTCTCTCTCTCTCTCTCTCTCTCTCTCTCTCTCTCTCTCTCTCTCTCTCTCTCTCTCTCTCTCTATGTCTCTCTACCTGCGCTGGTGTGAGTGTAGCTCCTCCAGCGATGG
>NC_135211.1:16745675-16773175 GCF_052324685.1 Brachyhypopomus gauderio | reverse complement strand
CAACGTCACCTTTCAAGGCCCATAAAAGCAGAGCCTGAAATGGTCTTTGTTCCTGGTTGTTTATGGCCAGTGTTATGAAGTGTTTATGAAGGCAGATGGCGGGGCGGAGCTGGAGAAGACGCTCCTTCCTCACCTGACGCATAAACTGCCCCGCCCCCCACACCCAAAGACCCCGCCCACCCTTCTGCCCCACCAGCTCAGGGCAAAACCTCGCTTCCAGATAGGATGATTTGTACACAGCAGATGAAGATTTCTTTTACACAGGTAGCAGGCCGGACACGGGGCAGTGGAGTTAGTGAACCCTTGTGACTAAAAAGACTTTTGCAAAGTATTATGCTATCGTGGTAACATGTGGTAGCACACACTAACACATGCACACACTTACAAATAAACCAGGACAGCATTACAGCATCACCAAAACACACACGCTACCACACACACACACACACACACACACACACACACACACACACACACACACACACACACACACACACACACAAACAGACATACTACACACTCGCTCATACTCAAACCCACAGTAACACACTTACTCACACACCAACACTCTCACACACATGCAAACACACTCAGGCCCATGCTAACGCACTCACACACACACACTAACTCAAACACACATTCCAGGGTCCATCTGACTCCTGATGCAAGAAGGAACCAAGTTGCAGTCTGATGCATCCCGACATCGAACTGAAATAAACAACAAAACAAGCATGATCTCTGATTGACCTTTACTTCACGCTCAGTGTGGGGCAGTGTTCAGCAGTTCACCTTTAACTCCACACATGTTCCTTAAGTTCAAACAAGATATGTGCAGAGAGAGAAAGAGAAAGGGAGACAGGAGGGAGGAGGAGGAATGAGGGAGGAAAGGAGAGAGAAGAAAGAGTGAGGGATCGATGGAGGGATGAGAGAGAAAGAGAGGTAAGAGAGAGAGGGCAAGAGAGAGATGATGAGAATATATTTCTTTTTGACTTGAAATTGGCACTATGAGACACTTATGAGGTCCTGCCAGGTATAACCTGGCAACACATTCAAAGACCAAATGACCAAGTGCCAAGTGCTAAGTGTGTGTGTGTGTGTGTGTGTGTGTGTGTGTGTGTGTGTGTGTGTGTGTGTGTGTGTGTGTGTGTGTGTGTGTGTGTGTGTGTTTGTGTCTGAGTGATCAGCCCCCCTGGTGTTTGGCACATTAAGATGTTACTGCCACAGAAAAAAAGTGAGAGAAAAATTCCTGAGGTAACAGCAGTACTGCAGTCTGCAAGAGAGAGCGTGCATGTGTTTAGAAGTGTATGTTTGTGTGTGTGTGTGTGTGTGTGTGTGTGTGTGTGTGTGTGTGTGTGTGTGTGTGTGTGTGTGTGTGTGTGTGTGTGTGTGTGTGTGTGTGTCCAGTTTGTCTTCATGTCACGTCACACACTCTGATGGACAATTAAAACACCAGTGAAACCTCAATATTATAAGCCACACACATTCTCCAATGCACCCACCCACACACGCACACACATACACATGCAGACACTCTCTATAAGGAAGGGAAGGATGAAAGGTAAAAAGGAAATAAACAACAACAGCCGTACGCAGCATGGCCACGGGGCATAACGGCGAGACACGAATGGAGGCAGCGAGGGAGCGAGGGGGAGGGATCGCTGGAAATGAGACGCAGCCGGAGAGAGACAGAGGAACTTCTAGAGACGAGTGCCTGCCCAGCGGTGACACGATATTTGGTCACGCCCATTAAAAAGGTGACGAGTGTCACGACAGGACAGGAGTCAATGGCCCTCTGGAAGCACCTCCTCAAACAGAACCTCCTTATAGGGTGCTTCTCCTCCTGCCTCTGTTTTGTTACCTCCACAGGGAAGGAGCTTCCCCCAAGATGTGATCACTTCCTTGGATACAGCTTGGGGAAACGAAGGATCCAGTGCTGAAGACCCTACACATTCGCTCACTTAATCTCCTTGGAAATTCTTTAAAGGCCGCGTCCCAAATCGCAGCTAGTAAAGCTGTTCTGCATGTGTGCCGCTCACAGAGCCGATCGTGTGGCTACGGCATCTGCTGTATGGAACGGCATGCACTGCAACGGCTGCGCATGTGAGATTGCAAACATTTTATTCTACATTACCTCACCCTCATCAAACAGCAGAGGCCTCTGCACAGTATAACTGAAGATTTACTACTGCCTGTGACACACACGCACACGCACACACACACACACACACACACACACACACACACACACACACACACACACACACACACACACACACACACCTGCACTAATCTCTCCATCTCACACACAGGCATGTGTTTTTGTGCACACATCTAGACAAATATAATAATAATAATAATAATAATAATCTTTATTTGTATAGCACCTTTCATACATACATGCAACTCAAAGTGCTTTACAGTATAAATAAAATAAACATTAAAAGGAGATAAGACAAAAAGACAAAAGGAAAATGTTAAAAGAAATTAAAGATAAAAATATAAAAAAAATATAAAAATAACATAAAAAGTAAAAAGGTAAAGTAAATAAGATAATAAGAAGTAAAGTAAATAAGATAAAACTATTTAGATAATTGGATTTAAAAATAATAGACAACATAATGTAATAAAGTAAATAAGATTGAGAATTTCTTAACTAAATCTCTCACATACACACACACAAGCTCACACACACATACATGCTCACACACACACACACACACACACACACACACACACACACACACACACACACACACACACACACACACACACACACACACACACACACCCCTGCACTAATCTCTCCATTTCACACACAGGCATGTGTTCCTGTGCACACATCTAGTCAAATCTCTCACATACACACACACATGCTCACACACACATACACACGCACACACACACTCACACACACACACACACACACACACACACACACACACACACACACACACACAAACATACACACACACCCACACACACACACACACACGTGTTCACACACACACATACACACACGTTATCGCCTTCATCTCTAAATCTCATTCTTCATTGGCCTGATCTTCAGCGTCTCTAATGTCTTTCTGGGTGAGGAGTGCTAATAGGAGTGAGGTGAGCAGTGCTGATGGGAGTGAGGTGAGGAGTGAGGTGAGGAGTGAGGTGAGGAGTGCTGATGGGACTGAGGTGAGGAGTGCTAATGGAAGTGAGGTGAGGAGTGAGGTGAGGAGTGCTAATGGGAGTGAGGTGAGGAGTGAGGTGAGGAGTGCTGATAGGAGTGAGGTGAGGAGTGAGATGAGGAGTGCTAATGGGAGTGAGGTGAGCAGTGCTGATGGGAGTGAGGTGAGGAGTGCTAATGGGAATGAGGTGAGGAGTGCTGATGGGAATGAGGTGAGGAGTGCTGATGGGAGTGAGGTGAGGAGTGAGGTGAGGAGTGAGGTGAGGAGTGCTGATGGGACTGAGGTGAGGAGTGAGGTGAGGAGTGCTAATGGAAGTGAGGTGAGGAGTGAGGTGAGGAGTGCTAATGGGAGTGAGGTGAGGAGTGAGGTGAGGAGTGCTGATAGGAGTGAGGTGAGGAGTGAGATGAGGAGTGCTAATGGGAGTGAGGTGAGCAGTGCTGATGGGATTGAGGTGAGGAGTGCTGATGGGAGTGAGGTGAGGAGTGAGGTGAGGAGTGCTAATGGAAGTGAGGTGAGGAGTGAGGTGAGGAGTGCTAATGGAAGTGAGGGTGCTGGTGCTCTTCCCTCTTCTTCACCAGCTTTGCATTCAACCCCATTTCACACATCAGTATTTCAGTCACAGGTAATGAGGACAAAGATAAAAAAGCAGAATGTCTCACTCCTTAAGAAAACCTCTGAACAGCCGACCTCCCGTTACCGTCCCGTTACCGTCCCGTTACCGTCCCGTTCTGGAGCAGGAGGAGCAGCAGCTTGGCTTGAATACGGGATCAAAGAGGCAGTGACCTACAAAGCCCCTCCACAAAGTCAAACGCCCCCACGCTGCGGCCATGATTGGACTGATGGCCCGATCGCGTCAACGGCGCGGGGTGAGATGGCACGGTGTTCCCACCTAACTTCTACCGACCCAGACGACACCACCCACGCAGTCCGGTGTGAGTCGCTGAGCTGGACCGAGAGCAGGACTCCTTCCAGTGGGATTCTCTCTCATGTCCTGCTCAAGCCTTCGGGATGTTTGTCTGGGACATAGCGGATGCTGCCAACCTTCATGAACAAGACATTTTGGGACAAGAGATTTCTGCAGAAATTGGGTGTCTGCTTGAATAAATGTTCCATTCACTATAAGCAGGTTGTACACAGACTTCCTGATCTGCTGTAAATAGGCAATCAAATATTCCATATCTGTATATAATACTTCATTTTCTGTCTAGTAGACGCAATTTTCTCAGCCATGTGCAGCCTTTAAATGTTACTGACATGATGAATTCAGATGAGCCTAAGCTCATCGGATAATAACACCCAGCAATAAATAGATCCTAACAAGCCTACAGATTGTGATAATAATGAGATGTGTCAGTCAAACATCACCTCAGCGTGCTGGTCTGACTCTGCTGCTCACACTACTGGAGCATGCCTACTAGGACACCATGCCTACTAGGACACCATGCATACAAGGACACGCCTTGCTGGCAGTCACACAGTTCAGGCCAAAACAATATCAGCATCGAAACGACACATTCACATTGATATCGCGATAACAAATGCACCAAATCATATTGTCTAGCCTTACAATGGTACATATATTGAGTGGTAAGGGAGGAGTAAAGGTGTGTAGTGATGAAGTGATGAAGTGAAGGGTTTAGCATGGCTGAAAGAAATATACAGATATCCTGCCACATCACATCTAGTCCTCACGTGTACAGTCTGTGCTGCCAATTACCCAACAACATGTTTCTAAATCCAGAGCTACTGGTGAACAGCTGAGGTGCCTCAGTGTGTGTGTGTGTGTGTGTGTGTGTGTGTGTGTGTGTGTGTGTGTGTGTGTGTGTGTGTATGTGTGTGTGTCTGAGTATATAGATTCCACTTTGTGCAAAAAATGTAATAAGAGAAAAGCATCCTTTTCAACAGTTACTAAGTACGAGACAGACAGAGAGGATGAAAGAGGGAGAGAAAGAGAGAGAGAGAGAGAGAGAGAGAGAGAGAGACAGAGAGACAGAGAGAGGCCAGCAGGTTCATTCTGTTTTCCAGATGAGTGAAAGGGGTTTATGCATAACTGAAAACACCTAGTAAAGTTTTAACAATGCTACAAGTGTACACACACACACACACACACACACACACACACACACACACACACACACACACACACACACACACACACACACACACAAGCATTATCTAGTGAATGAACTTAAGTGTAGTTTTGTACCCTGGAGTCCTTTGCTCCTGAACCTAATAGACATGGACAGTGTGTGTGTGCTAGTTTGACTCTATAGACTCCTGCAGTATGACACCTACCCAAGTCTCGCTGGTGTGAACTTTGTTCGGTAATCACTCACAGGCTTGCCAGTTTATGGCAGTGATACTCAAAGACTTGCAGTAGTCTCCTACACACACGCACACACACGCACACACACACACACACACACACACACACACACACACACACACACACACACACACACACACACACACACACACACACACACACACAATCTCTGTAATGCAGTAAACTTTTACCTCAGCATTGCAGTCTAATGATTTTATGGCTCCTTAAGTCTAAGTGCCTCTTTCACAACACACAGTCACATTAATAAATGTCTTTAATATATAACTAAACACATTCACCTCTATCAGATATACTTCAACAGAAGTGTGTATGTTTAGAAAACAAAAACATATATATGTGTGTATACAAAAGCATGTTCAACCATCCAATGGAACATCCAATGGAAATGTGTGTGTGAAGAAATGCACACACACACACTGTTAACATCCACAGAGCCAGATGAGGCACGCCCGTCTAGTCCAATAAAACCACCTACGTGTGCACTCGTGCCAAAATGAACCAAGCCTTCACGCACATGCAAACACAAACACACCCAGACACGCTCACAAACAGCCGCCCACCACACACACCCACACACACACGCACATAGCTGTTCCACACCTTAGAAGGGACAGAGCGAGGTCTTTTACCTCTGACAGAGTGACTCAAGAACCTGTGGAGAAGTGGAACATAATGGAACATCTAACGCTCTTTAAGCCACTCGACCAGACCCCCACCCTTAAACTACACCAGCCAAAACACATCCTGCATTCAGTCTCTCTGCTGCAGGCGTAACCTGGAGAAGCTACTCCCACCACTGTAAGGTGTGAGCAGCTCCTTCTGACAGGATCTGCACGACGCATTTGCTCAGTAATGGCTTTTGTCGTGAAGTTAAAAGAGCAGCTGACTGAAGTTCTAGTACGGCACAGGTGAAAAGCTTTCACAGACCTCAACAGTGAGACACGGATCACGGCCAGCCCACTCTCAGAGTTTTATCAGAGTAGAGGGTAGAAGAGGGGAGGGGAGGAGAGGAGAGGAAAAGGGAGGGGAGGATTGGAGAGGGGAGGAGAGGAGAGGAGAAAGGAGGAAATAGGAGGGGAGGAGACGAGAGAAGAATGGGGGGGGGAGTAGAACTGAGGAGAGGAGATGAGAAATGAATTAGAATTAGTTTCTTCATTCATGTACATAATCATTTATCCTCTACTCTCACTCACTGAATGTCTTTTCTAAAGGAAAACACTATATGAACCTCTGAAGCAGATGTGTGTACACACAATAAAAAGTCAATTACACACACACGCACACACACACATGCGTATACGCACATGTACACACACACACATAGATAACATATCAGTTGTTTTATAGTGGTGTTGATTTATACAAAATTAACTTTGACTTTGACAATATGCATCTGTCACTTTCACACCCAGTCCTGCACACACACACGCGCACACGTTCACACACATTCACACACATTCACACACATGCACACGTTCACGTTCACATACACGTTCACACACATGCATCTGTTGCTGGCTCTGCTGGTGGTAAGAAAGTAGTTCTCAAACACAGTAAAAACCAACCAGCCTGTGTTCAAACCCACCTGCCTTCTGTGGATGAGGATGAGGAAGGTGAGGATGTCAATCTGACCAATCAGAGGCAACTTATTTGTTTTGTGTGATGAGCTGATGCTGAATGCATCACATATACATACTCCCATAAAGCACTGACATCTGGACTCTATAAAGGAGCGTCACTGTTATAGGTGTCCATGGAGATGCCTGTGCAGATGTTCTGTAGTTGTGCAGGTGCATCCTGAAGCCTGAAATGCTAGATTTATTACTCTAATGTGTGTGTGTGTGTGTGTGTGTGTGTGTGTGTGTGTGTGTGTGTGTGTGTGTGTGTGAAGCCTATATCCCAGTTGTTACAGCCCATGGCTTACTGTACATATTCCCACAACACACTTTGATATCCAGAGTACATCACATACTACAAACTCAATGCATGACTCACTTCACATGTGAATTCACACACACACACACACACACACACACACACACACACACTCACACACACTCACACACACTCACACACACTCACACACACTCACACACACTCACACACACTCACACACACTCACACACACACAATCAGACTCACAAGCATACACATTGGCACACACACACAAATGAGTGCTTACAATCACAGACACACACACAGACAAACAAACAGACAGGCACTCACTGTCACAGACATGCATACATACAGACCAGCTCAGATACACACACACACATTTAGAAACGTGATTTGGCTTAACATGTAAGTGTTAATAAAATGCTCACATAATCCAGATACATCTGGACACTGAACACTGCTAAAAAAAAGTGGATTTGTTTAGCTTTACTTTACTCCAACAGTCTGTAAACTCCTTACACACGTTTTGTGGATATACCCGACAAGCAATAATAAAAGTAGTGATTCTACACCTATAGCTACATGCTGTCAAAATGTTAACGTTAAACACTGACCAGCGGTTGATACTTTAAACCAGGGGTGCCCACAGTTTTCAGCTTGCGAGATACTTATAAGATGACCAAGTCAGAAGGATCTACCGGGGTGGCGGCGAACGTAATTTGCTGAGCGGGGGGGGGGGGGGGGGGGGGGGGGTGCGAACGTAATTTGTTGAGTGGATTGCAGATTGGCTACCGTGAATGTCAATCAAAATACAACCGGCAGTGCAGATGTGCGATTCATCTACTACTATTTTATGTGACGCGATCTACGCACATTCCTTCGCGATCGACCGACACGATCGCGATCGACGTAATGAGCCCCCCTGCTTTAAACATATTGCTGTGTGACATTGACCCATATATCCACATATATCCATGAAAGCACATTCAACCTGTGCAATTTCTCACTAATCGTCCTCACAAACAAGAATACACAACATCACATCCACACGTACTCACTCATGAGTGTACACAATATCACCCACACACAAATGCGCCTAAGTGAGTGGACAATATCGCAGACACACACTCACACACAAATGCTCACAATACACAGATATACACACAGACTCACATGTACATGAGTGCACAATATCAGACACTT
Organism: Brachyhypopomus gauderio; assembly: GCF_052324685.1. Taxonomy (NCBI): domain Eukaryota; kingdom Metazoa; phylum Chordata; class Actinopteri; order Gymnotiformes; family Hypopomidae; genus Brachyhypopomus; species Brachyhypopomus gauderio. The sequence goes on along the minus strand of NC_135211.1, from coordinate 16,764,553 downwards.
ACACTCTCACACGAGTGTAAACAATCACAGACACGCACACACACACGAGTGCATACCAACAAAGGTTCACATGCACACACACACACACACACACACACACACACACACACACACACACACTTCGTTCTGTAGTTCTCCCTCTCCCATGCAAACAATTTGTCAGGTACTCTCTAGCCCTGTTTATGCCCCCCATACCATACATTCCTGACCACTATTTTTACACACACGCACCCACTCGTATACACACAAACACACACACACACACACATACACACACACACACACACAAATCCACAAACACATACACCATATGTACCATATACATGCCAGACTCCTATCATTAGACTGATAGAGGAGCACCCACGCAAACGTCCCCCAGAATTCCACAGCCAATGAAAGTGCCTCACCCCCCTCTCACCCAATCACAAGCTGATCTCCTAACAGATCAGTGACACATATGAGAGGAACAACCTCCAGTCAACACAGGCACAGCCAGAAAACACCCCCGAGCAGCACACGGACATGTTCACACGGACATATTCACACAGACATGTTCACACGGACATGTTCACACGGACATGTTCACACGGACATGTTCACACGGACAGGTTCACACAGACATGTTCACATGGACATGTTCACACAGACATGTTCACACGGACAGGTTCACTCCAGTCAACACAGGCACAGCCAGAAAACACCCCCGAGCAGCACACGGACATGTTCACACGGACATGTTCACACGGACATGTTCACACGGACATGCTCACACGGACATGTTCACACGGACATGTTCACACAGACAGGTTCACACAGACATGTTCACACAGACATGTTCACACGGACATGCTCACACGGACATGTTCACACGGACATGTTCACACGGACATGTTCACACAGACATGTTCACACAGACACACGGACATGTTCACACGGACATGTTCACACGGACATGTTCACACGGACATGCTCACACGGACATGCTCACACGGACATGTTCACACGGACATGTTCACACGGACAGGTTCACACAGACATGTTCACACAGACATGTTCACACGGACAGGTTCACACGGACAGGTTCACTCCAGTCAACACAGGCACAGCCAGAAAACACCCCCGAGCAGCACACGGACATGTTCACACGGACATGCTCACACGGACATGCTCACACGGACATGTTCACACAGACAGGTTCACACAGACATGTTCACACGGACATGCTCACACGGACATGCTCACACGGACATGCTCACACGGACATGTTCACACGGACATGTTCACACGGACATGTTCACACAGACATGTTCACACAGACATGTTCACACAGACATGTTCACACAGACACACGGACATGTTCACACGGACATGTTCACACGGACATGCTCACACGGACATGCTCACACGGACATGTTCACACGGACATGCTCACACGGACATGCTCACACGGACATGTTCACACGGACAGGTTCACACAGACATGTTCACACGGACATGTTCACACGGACAGGTTCACTCCAGTCAACACAGGCACAGCCAGAAAACACCCCCGAGCAGCACACAGACATGTTCACACGGACATGCTCACACGGACACACGGACCTGTTCACACGGACATGTTCACACAGACATGTTCACACGGACACACGGACATGTTCACACAGACCTGTTCACACGGACATGTTCACACGGACAGGTTCACACAGACACACGGACATGCTCACACGGACATGTTCACATGGACATGTTCACACGGACATGTTCACACGGACAGGTTCACACAGACATGTTCACATGGATATGTTCACACAGACATGTTCACACGGACAGGTTCACACAGACACACGGACATGTTCACACAGACACACGGACATGTTCACACGGACATGTTCACACGGACATGTTCACACGGACATGTTCACACGGACATGTTCACACAGACATGTTCACACGGACACACGGACATGTTCACACGGACATGTTCACACGGACATGTTCACACGGACATGCTCACACGGACATGCTCACACGGACATGTTCACACGGACATGTTCACACGGACAGGTTCACACAGACATGTTCACATGGACAGGTTCACACAGACACACGGACATGTTCACACGGACATGTTCACACGGACATGTTCACACGGACAGGTTCACACAGACATGTTCACATGGACATGTTCACACAGACATGTTCACACGGACATGTTCACATGGACATGTTCACACGGACAGGTTCACACAGACACACGGACATGTTCACACGGACATGTTCACACGGACAGGTTCACACGGACAGGTTCACATGGACATGTTCACACGGACATGTTCACACAGACATGTTCACACGGACATGTTCACACGGACATGTTCACACGGACAGGTTCACACGGACAGGTTCACACGGACAGGTTCACACGGACATGTTCACACGGACATGTTCACACGGACATGTTCACACAGACAGGTTCACACAGACATGTTCACACGGACATGTTCACACGGACATGTTCACACGGACATGTTCACACGGACATGTTCACACAGACATGTTCACACAGACATGTTCACACGGACATGTTCACACAGACATGTTCACACGGACATGTTCACACAGACATGTTCACACAGACATGTTCACATGGACAGGTTCACACAGACACACGGACATGTTCACACGGACATGTTCACACGGACAGGTTCACACGGACATGTTCACACGGACAGGTTCACACGGACATGTTCACACAGACATGTTCACACGGACATGCTCACACGGACATGCTCACACGGACATGTTCACACGGACAGGTTCACACAGACATGTTCACACGGACATGTTCACACGGACAGGTTCACTCCAGTCAACACAGGCACAGCCAGAAAACACCCCCGAGCAGCACACAGACATGTTCACACGGACATGCTCACACGGACACACGGACCTGTTCACACGGACATGTTCACACAGACATGTTCACACGGACACACGGACATGTTCACACAGACCTGTTCACACGGACATGTTCACACGGACAGGTTCACACAGACACACGGACATGCTCACACGGACATGTTCACATGGACATGTTCACACGGACATGTTCACACGGACAGGTTCACACAGACATGTTCACATGGATATGTTCACACAGACATGTTCACACGGACAGGTTCACACAGACACACGGACATGTTCACACAGACACACGGACATGTTCACACGGACATGTTCACACGGACATGTTCACACGGACATGTTCACACGGACATGTTCACACAGACATGTTCACACGGACACACGGACATGTTCACACGGACATGTTCACACGGACATGTTCACACGGACATGCTCACACGGACATGCTCACACGGACATGTTCACACGGACATGTTCACACGGACAGGTTCACACAGACATGTTCACATGGACAGGTTCACACAGACACACGGACATGTTCACACGGACATGTTCACACGGACATGTTCACACGGACAGGTTCACACAGACATGTTCACATGGACATGTTCACACAGACATGTTCACACGGACATGTTCACATGGACATGTTCACACGGACAGGTTCACACAGACACACGGACATGTTCACACGGACATGTTCACACGGACAGGTTCACACGGACAGGTTCACATGGACATGTTCACACGGACATGTTCACACAGACATGTTCACACGGACATGTTCACACGGACATGTTCACACGGACAGGTTCACACGGACAGGTTCACACGGACAGGTTCACACGGACATGTTCACACGGACATGTTCACACGGACATGTTCACACAGACAGGTTCACACAGACATGTTCACACGGACATGTTCACACGGACATGTTCACACGGACATGTTCACACGGACATGTTCACACGGACATGTTCACACAGACATGTTCACACAGACATGTTCACACGGACATGTTCACACAGACATGTTCACACGGACATGTTCACACAGACATGTTCACACAGACATGTTCACATGGACAGGTTCACACAGACACACGGACATGTTCACACGGACATGTTCACACGGACAGGTTCACACGGACATGTTCACACGGACAGGTTCACACGGACATGTTCACACAGACAGGTTCACACAGACAGGTTCACACAGACATGTTCACACAGACATGTTCACACAGATATGTTCACACAGACACACGGACATGTTCACACGGACATGTTCACACGGACAGGTTCACACAGACACACGGACATGCTCACACGGACATGTTCACACGGACATGTTCACACGGACAGGTTCACACAGACATGTTCACATGGACAGGTTCACACAGACACACGGACATGTTCACACAGACACACGGACATGTTCACACGGACAGGTTCACACGACCAGGTCCCACTCAGCACGTCTCTTCGGGTCCTTTTCAGTGCTCCCAGGGTGTTTGAGCATGGCACATAGACACAGTGTGAAAGGGTAAGGACCTGTGGCTGCTGATGCTACACACACACACACACACACACACACGCACACACACACACACACACACACACACACACATACACACTCAGTCACAACACAGGCACCCAAACTCAAGTCTTACTTTATGCAAATCCCACTCCTCCTCCACTTCCCTCCCCTCCTATCACCTGTCCTCTCCCCTCCCCCTCCCCTCCCCCTCCCCCTCCCACTCCCCTCTCCCCTCCCCTTCTCTTTCTCTTCTTCTCCCCTCCCACTCCCCCTCCCCTCCCCCTCCCCTCCCACTCCCCCTCCCCTCCCCTCCCCCTCCCCTCCCCTCCCTCTCCCCTCCCCTCCCCCTCCCCTTCTCTTTCTCTTCTTCTCCCCTCTTGTAACCTCTCCTGACACGCGGTGCCCTCCCCTCCCTCTCATGGGAACATCTCAGGGGCCCAGTCAGGCTGGGTGCACTGCTCCTCTCCCCGGGGCCCTCTCTTTCTCTCCCTTCACAAAAGGAAAACAACAGCTCTTACTGCCATCTCTCTCTCCCTCTCTCTCTCCCTCTCTCTCTCTCTCACTCTTTCTCAGCTGGCTTCAAACGCAACAACAGTCAGGTCCCTGGGGAGTGGGGCAAAAGAATGCTCACACACACACACACACACACACACACACACACACACACACACACACACACACACACACACACAGATGCCTCAGAGGAGTGTGAAGGTAGAGGAAATATGTAATACTATGAGAAGTAAGATACAGAAAAGAAGAAAGCAAAATGCAAATGCACTGCGTATAGTGCATACAGAGGGAGGAGGGGCATATAGTAGGAGGAGTGGCATATAGCGGGAGTCATATAGAGGGAGGCGGGGCATATAGCGGGAGGAGGGGCATATAGCGGGAGTCATATAGAGGGAGGAGGGGCATATAGAAGGAGGAGGAGCATATAGCGGGAGTCATATAGAGGGAGGAGGGGCATGCACAGACCTGTGAATTAAAGACAGGGGAGAGATAGAGAAGAGGGGGAGGTGGAGGTCACGGGGAGAGGTGGAGATCACGGGGATAGCAGATGACAAAAAGAGAACCAGCATGGGAAAAAGCAACAGACAACCAGCAGTGAAATGCACTAGAAAAACAAGGGGAAAAAGAGCAGAAGGGAAACTGTGTTTGTCTTAGTACGTCACAGTAAAACTAGAGTGAAATTTAAAAAATTTCTACCTGTTTTTTAATGGCATGCTGAACATATTTGTTGAATATGGTCTGACTAATAGGGGGGGGGAGAGTGAGAGAGAAGGGGAAGAGAGGTGATTTAAGGAGAAAGTCAGTGTCTTAGTCTCCAGTGGAGTCAGCTAGACTTGGACTGTGGGAAGTGTTTACCAGAGCATGACCAAGAAGATGGAGAAAACCCCTGATAGAGGTCAACTCTCACATGGGGGAGGAGGTTGCTGCACACACACACACACACACACACACACACACACACACACACACACACACACACCTCAAGCAAGCGCACCAGCTAAACAGGATAATACTGAAGATACAGGGGAGACAAAAAGGAATACAAGAAAGAAACAGAATAGGAAGAATAACTCAACACTACTGGAATAACTCAACACTACTGGAATAACAACACTACTGGAATAACAACACTACTGGAATAACTCAACACTACTGGAATAACAACACTACTGGAATAACTCAACACTACTGGGCTCAACACTACTGGAATAACTCAACACTACTGGAATAACTCAACACTACTGGGCTCAACACTACTGGAATAACTCAACACTACTGAACTCAACACTACTGACAGCCTAAAAATCTGCCTGCTCCCACGATCAGAGAATCTAATTCTATCTCTTCAGCAGTATTCCAGTGTTTGGGGAAGGGGGGAGCATTCCTTCCACACGCCAAACTGGGAGGATTATTCTCATATCAAAGGGAGGAGGGCTGGACAGTGTGAGGCCTGGTCCAGGGTCTGGTGAGGTCACAGGCACCACTAAGACCCTTGGGAGCAACAGTGGCCCTCACAGACCAAAACACACATGCCCACACACACACACACACACACACACACACACACACACTCACACACTCCAATAAGCAGGAAGCCTACTAACTCGCTGGCGTGCTGAAGGGAACCATAGGGCACAATGCTTCGTATTGTGGGGACTTTTACTTCAGATGCTGCTGGATTCCTCCCTGCCACTCCGTAGCTGGGTCGGGCCTGTGTGGAGTCTGTGAGGGAGCATCCTGCTCACTTCCAGCCCAGGGAACAACAACAACAACAACAACCACCCACCCCTGGCTCGCCATCATCCTTCCTGAATATCCCATCTTTTACAACACAATATTTCAGGCTTGCTTCTCTCTCTCTCTCTCTCTCTCACTCACACACACACACACACACACACACACACACACACACACACACACACACACACACGCACACACACACACACACACACACACACACACACACACACACACATTCCTACAGAGCAGCAAAACAAAGGTTTAGCATCCAGCTGGCATCTGATTGGTTCGTTTTTGAGGAAGGTTTGAAGTAAGTGATTAATTTATTTTTCTCTTTTATATTTGATTCATTTGTATGGTTTGAGACTCCTTCACAGTAACAGGACACACAGCAGCGAGGTCCACCGAGGACGGAGAAACCTGGGAGAAGTTGTTCAGTTCTCAAAGACTTGTGGTTTTGTATAAGTTCTACCAAATTAATCATGGTCGCAACATGACAAGGAGAATAAAACACAAACGAAATCACAGAAGAAAAAAACACATTCACAAAAGTGAGAATAACAAAACATAAATGTGTTCACAATTACGACTCACCACGCGGATCCAATCAGTGTCATGTTGGAGCAATAAATATTAAATATTACATTGAAGATTATTCTCAAACACTTGGCTCTTACTCCAAAGAAAAAACAAAGGCACAGCTAACTATCAAAAGAGTGGCGGAACCCAGCCAGCTGGTGATCCCAGGCCAAAAGGTACGCGCCATCAGCAAGCACTGCCTCCAGCTCTCACTCGCAGGGAAAGATTAAGCTATCTTAGAAACGCTTTGTTAAAATCAAAACAAAGCGAATGCTTCCAAATAAATATTTATGGTCAGGCGTGGGTTGCTCCATTTTGTTCTTTCTCCCGCAACACTGTGAAAACCATTAAGCTTGCAGGGCTCAATTATTTATGTTCAACACACACACACACACACACACACACACACACACACACACACACACACACACACACACACACACACTCACTCTTGACAAGTCCAAAGTGCTCAAACAGTCCAGGTCTTTCAGCAGGGATCCTTATGCTGTCTTGCCAAATCACTGCACACCATCTGGCAAACGTGCACGTATGCTACAGCGCTCCAACAGAGTTCTGACGGTGCTCACATGACGTTCTAGAACCCTTCATTAGAACCTCCTCTGGGTGGAGCCAGACAGCAGGGAGCTTTGAAGGCTCGGCAGTGCTAACACCACGGTGCCAGAAAAACGTGTGTGTATTAGTATGTTGGGAGGCATTAAGAATCATGTCCACCTCAGACTTTCTCACCCAGACAACCGCAGACAGATTCCCTCAGATATACAACATTGATCAGACTCCCTCACCCAAACAACTTTCATCAGACTCCCTCACCCAGACAACATTGATCAGATTCCCTCACCCAGACAACATTGATCAGACTCCCTCACCCAAACAACTTTCATCAGACTCCCTCACCCAGACAACATTGATCAGACTCCCTCACCCAAACAACATTGATCAGACTCCCTCACCCAAACAACTTTTATCAGACTCCCTCACCTAGACAACATTGATCAGACTCCCTCACCCAGACAACATTGATCAGACTCCCTCACCCAACAACTTTCATCACACTCCCTCACCCAGACAACATTCATCAGACTCCCTCACCCAGACAACATTGATCAGACTCCCTCACCCAAACAACTTTCATCACACTCCCTCACCCAGACAACATTCATCAGACTCCCTCACCCAGACAACATTGATCAGACTCCCTCACCCAAACAACATTGATCAAACTCCCTCACCCAAACAACTTTCATCAGACTCCCTCACCCAGACAACTTTCATCAGACTCCCTCACGCAGACAACCTTCATCAGACTCCCTCAGCCAAACAACCTTCATCAGACTCCCTCAGCCAGACAACCTTCATCAGACTCCCTCAGCCAGACAATCTCACTCAGCCATCCTCAATCAGACTATCTCAGAATTAAAGCACAGAAGCTGTGCTCATAGCAACAAGACCTGTGACATGACCCATGATGGTCTGAACAAGCTCCAGTACTGCTTACACAACAAATGGCCTCGGCCAAAACAATCACCTCTGTTTTATGACCACTGGCCTCATCTTGGCGCTCAGATCAAAACCCCCTCCAAAGACAAGAGATTACAACAAAAGAGCCTTCAGCCCCCTACTTCAGCCGCGGCCGTAGCAACATACCAGCATTCCTTACCATGTTTTTATTTTCTCGTGTTTCCTGTATATGTGCGGAGTCGTGCTGTCTTTATGCCTGTTTTTCCCAGACAAGGCCACTCCAAACTGCGGAATGGCTTCCCTCTGGAGTCTCTACCACACACAGTCAGTTCCCCACTCCTTATGGGGAGGACCGGAGAACACGAGCCTTTCCCAGTGATCGAATAACACCGCACTGGGGGATCACAGGTAAGGCAATACTTACGCCAGCCAGGCAGTGTCTGTGCTGCACTCTCGGCATATTTAGCAGGCCGACTTGCTGGTCTCTGTGAAGAACACGGAGGTGCGTGCATTTTCATATGGCTGAAAAGAGCCTGCAAAGTGGCCCGGGTCTCCTGCACTTGGAGTGGGCTTTTTCAGATTGGCCCGTGAGAAACCTCCCTGCCTCCCCCTAGTCTCTCAAAAACTCTTTTGAGACGCAGCAGCCCCAAAGCCGAAAGAGGCTTACACTTCGTCAGAAGTACTTCCAGAGCATTTCTGCTCTCTTCAAACAGCGTTCTTATGTGTTTACCGGGATGCCAGATCACAGACAGCCTCGCGGGTGCGCCCTCTCCTCCCTCCCCGCTCCACAATGCCGCCCCGTCACCGTGCCGTGATCCGTCACCTACAGAGAAGCATCTGCATTTGTTGGGAACTCTGACACATTTGTTCCGTCGCTGCTCACATATACACCATATCACCCGTGTGAGTTTTAAGCGAAAAGAGAAAACTCCATCGCTCGTCTAAACATAGCGGCTCAAACATTTTCCCGTGCGCGCGGTGAGCGTCGTGGGAACGTCCGACCGCTTTCATGGTAGTGGGGAAAAAAGTTGAAATGCACGCGCAAAACTTTTGTGTTAAGTACTTTTTTTCACTGTGCTCACTTCCTTTCAGCAAAATGACTGCCTGTCAGGTGCAAACAGACTCCGGACTTTTGCAAAACTCTTACCGAGACGTTTCGCCTCCCCTCATCCTCAGGGATAAAAGTGACAAGCGCCCTACCTCGGGTTTCATTTGCAAATGCGGTGGACGCTGTCGTGCGTTTTAAACTCATTCATTAGCGGATGTTGGAAACGACCCCGGTCACTGCTGAAAATAACGGTTCTGGCTTTTATAGTGAAGCTTCCAGCACAAAGCCCGTGTGTGTGTGTGTGTGTGTGTGTGTGTGTGTGTGTGTGTGTGTGTGTGTGTGTGTGTGTGTGTGTGTGTGTTCCCAGTTTGCTGTGCGATGCATGCTGACTATTGTTTCAGATTATTGAAAGCACAATGCCATGATCATTTTCAAAGCGCAGAAAACCATTAAGAATATGTGGTGTGTGGGGCGCTGCCGGGCGCGTAGCTCTGAGGGACAGTGCAGATCGGCAAAGGACAAAGTCAGCTAATACTTGTACTAAATCACGTCACTGACTAAATTATTAAATCCCCAAAACTTCGGTACATCCTAAAAAGAAGTGATAGCCTATCATAACTTTTTTTTACTGCTGATGAGTTGTCTACCATACTTTCGTACATTACTTAGATGGTAAAACAACAAAAGCAAAATTTTATGTATCAAATAACGCTCATTTTGCACTTGGTGTTTTCTAGCAAAAAACGTGATTAACAGTTAAACAGTTTATTCCGAAAATCCTCTCGCGGACCTCAAGGGGAAGCGCGAGGAGCCGCGCGAGCGCGAGGAAGTTTATGCAGTAATCCAACTTCAAAGATATCGAAAACAACCAAACGCTTTAAGTAAAAAAAATTGTTGTTTAACACATACGCTTATGTGTATATATGTGTGCATAGGATATTATATATATATAGTATATAGTATAGTATAGTATATCCTATATTTATATATATATATATATATATATATATATATATATATATATATATATATATATATATATATATATATATATATATATAAATACATAAACACACACACGCCAAGCAGCCGAATAACTTACCCTTGACGATAAGCCGCAGGTACTTTTTTGATTGCTGTCCGGTTGTTCTACACGAGAGCCAGTGCAATAATACTTCTGTTTAACGATCCAATCGTCGAGTCCTTTTCTGGCCAAGCAGGCATTAACTACAAAACTATCGCCTGAAACGTAAAGTAAACTGTTTCAGACCGTTTAATAACGATCACTAATCTTTACAAATAGCTGCTGCTCGGGACAGTTGAGAGGAGAAAGAACATCGCAGGACTAATTAGTCGACAGAACTAGCACACAGCAAGCGCTTCATAATTACACACCAAAAAGATACATGAAAGCAAATCTCACCATGTTTCGAATGAAGTTTACCCATTTCTATTCATTGGATTGGAATGAAAATACATCAGAATGAATATAATCCAGCAATAAAGTGTTATTTCTCTAGCGTCCGTCAAGAAAGCGAAAGGCGCTCGGTATATCCAGCAGCGACTGAGAGCGAGTGTAGCTTTGATCCCGACCCGCACTCCCCCCGTCCCCGAGCGGAGAGGAGGCGCTTACCAAAACCCGCACTTCAGCCACTGAGGCAGCGTGATTGACGCCTCGTCCGAGATTAGACGACTCACAGGCAGTCTCTCCATTTTATTGGGCCAAGGCGGCACATGAAAGCGAGCCGGGATTCTTTTGGAGTCTCCAAATATAAAAAGAGCAGCCAGTCCAGCGCGCGCCGTATTCAGCCCGTCAAACCAACATCGTATAGGGTGCGCGCCCAAACTGTGCTTTCTTCTTCTGAAGTCTAATACAATGAATATGACACAAATATAAAAATATTAAAGAAAAATTATATATTAACACAATCTAATGTAGGAAAATAATCTTGTAAACAATTGACGATTTTTGTTGACTTGTCGATAAAAGTCAATGATATTCAATGCACAAACAACAAATCTACTGGCATTAAAAGGTATATAAAAAGCTATACCTTTGAAGACCCTGACAGTAAACAAATACACAATAATACACCAAAAAACACACAATAACCTCATAATACTTGCAGCCAGTATTCCTACCTCCAAACACTCCTCTATGAACTCTGACCCCTAAGTATCCCTTGCTCCTCCAACACTTTATTACTGTAGCCTGCTAAGGAGGAACAAGATGACGTCGATCTCACATGCACAGATACTTGGGGAAAGACAGGAACCAGCATGTACCACCACGGTACAGTGGAGTTTTCATGTTCTCCTCATGTCTGTGTGGGTTTCCTCCGGGGTGTCCGGTTTCCTCCCACAGTCTAAAAACATGGAGGTTAGATAAATTGGCATTCCCTGATAAATTCTCACTGAGTGTGTGACTGTGTGTCCCTTCATGTTCGATAAAAACAGTTGTCTGAGTGTGTGTGCATGAATGTGTGTGTGCTTGTATGCCCAGTGGTGGATGGTGCTCTGTCACTATATAAATGGCACTATATAAATTGAACATTCATTCATTCATTCATTCATTCATTCATTTGTTCATGGTCCAGCAGACATCAGAATTTCTTTCTCTCTTGACAGTACATCTGACAAGACACTGTGACCCTAGGGACCAAACTGCACACATTCCACAGCCGCTCGTGTCTCGATCCCCACAGCTCTGCCCATGTGTGCTGCATCTGAGCGGCAGTAGTGTGCCTTGCAGTTTTCCTTCTCCTTTACACTAGCAATACAAAAGCAGTAGAAAGTGTGGCTCTCGGCTGTGGCTCTCGGCTGTGGCTCTCGGCTGTGGCTCTCGGCTGTGTCTATCAACTGTGTATCTCAGCTGTGTATCTGAGCTGTGGCTCTGAGCTGTGGCTCTCAGCTATGTTATTAAAACAGTGAAAAAACAGATTAATATACAATAATTTTCTTAGGAATTGTGCAGTAAGCCAAAGCCAGTTGACCCAGCTTTGTTCTACACACCACACTATGACACTCTACACACCACACTAGGGTACTGTTCACACCACACTAGGGTACTGTTCACATCACACTAGGGTACTGTTCACACCACACTAGGGTACTCAGCACAGGGTATTCTACACACCACAGTAGAGTACTCTGCACACCACACTAGGGAAGTCTACACACCAAACTAGGGTACTCTGCACACCACACTAGGGTACTGTTCACACCACACTAGGGAACTGTTAACAGCACATTACAGTGCGGTCCTAGCTGGTTTAAAATGTCATTTTTGCAAACAAATATTAATCCACCCACTGTGTCACATAGCCTTAACAGTTCAGTTCAGCAGTTACCTGCTCTGAGGAATTGAGGATGCTGATATGAATGATCAACTTTCAATTCACAGAACAGCCCAAACTAGCTGTCGGTTCAAACTGTGCACTGACTGCCAACACAAGCCAGTCTGACTATTCAAAGGGTTCTGACTGTATCATACTGATATTAAATGCTTTATCAGTATCTGAATTTCCAACTTCAGTAGGGATCATTTGCACTGAATTCATTCTATTTCATTTCAGTGCAGTGTAGAAAACTTCGGTTGAGGCCTTCTTGCATTATTTGGAAACTGGGAAGACCTACTACTTGTAAAATTCCTGGATGTTTGATTTTTTAAACCTGTCTGTCACTGTCCAGTTTGCACTAAAGCTACAACCAATTGCATTTATCATGACACTGTTTTGAAGCTGTTTATATTGCCAACGGCATGACTTTTAAGTGTGTACCATGGTTACAGTCATGTGGAAAGCACACACAGAAGCGCACACTCACGCAGAGTGCACAAGCTGGACATCTCCATAGTGATTTCTGCATCCTGTCTCATTCACTGGGTCCTGTGGTAGAGGATTCAGGCTTGCTTTGAACCACCCAGACACACACACACACACACACACACACACACACACACACACACACACACACACACACACACATACACACTCACACCCACACTCATGCATGCACGCACACACACACACACACACACACGCACGCACACACACGCACGCACGCACGCACGCACGCACGCACACACACACACACACACACACACACACACACACACACACACACACACACACACACTTGAGTATCATACCTCCTCTTGTGCATATACACAATCACACTGGCACACACACCAACATTTCAGTGCACCCCTCTATCTCTCTCTCTCTCTCTCTCTCTCTCTCTCTCACACACACACACACACACACACACACACATACACACACACACACACACATACACACACACACACACACACACACACACACACACACACACACACACACACACACACACACACACTTGTTATTATATACCCCCCCTAAGATACACTGGGGTAGGGAACAGCCGGCCAGTCTCTCAGACACACTTCCTGTGCTTTGATGCAAGCAATGGAGAGATGGCTTTTCCCATCATCCCTTTGAAGCCTGCACACCGAACAGATGAAGTATCAGCCACTGTGTGTGTGTCGGAGTGTTAGAGAGAGATTGTGGAAGATCAGAATTGAGCTTTTCTCCATTTGTCTAAATGATGACTGATGGAGAATGCTAGCATATGCAGACTTCTCCTCTCCCTGTCTCACTCTCTCAGTGGGTGTCATACATAGAAGATGTTGACATATTTCTTCAGCATAAATGAGTTTTATGATATGTCATCATATATCTTCAGCATTACAGCTTACCAGGTTTTGACAGCTGCTTATAATAATTGTTATAGAAGTGGAACATCACTGCAATGTTCTGACAAGAATGGGACAACTGCTTTGACAAAGATGGTTCAATTAATATTTTCCCTGTCCTCTCCTGTCCTGTCCCGCCCTGCCCTGCCCTGTCCTGTCCTGCTCTGTCCTACCCTGCCCTGCCCTGTCCTGTCCTGCTCTGTCCTACCCTGTCCTGCTCTGTCCTGTCCTGCTCTGTCCTGTTCTGTCCTGTCCTGCCCTGCTCTGTCCTGCCCTGTCCTGTTCTGTCCTACCCTGTCCTGTCCTGCTCTGTCCTGTCCTGCCCTGTCCTGTCCTGCCCTGCCCTGTCCTGTCCTGCTCTGTCCTACCCTGTCCTGCTCTGTCCTGTCCGGCCCTGCCCTGTCCTGTCCTAACCTGTCCTGCTCTGTCCTGTCCTGCTCTGTCCTACCCTGTCCTGTCCTGCTCTGTCCTGTTCTGTCCTGTCCTGCCCTGCTCTGTCCTGCCCTGTCCTGTTCTGTCCTACCCTGTCCTGTCCTGCTCTGTCCTGTCCTGCCCTGTCCTGTCCTGCCCTGCCCTGTCCTGTCCTGCCCTGCCCTGTCCTGCCCTATCCTGCCCTGCTCTGTCCTGTCCTGCTCTGTCCTGCCCTGTCCTGTCCTGCTCTGTTCTGTCCTGTCCTGTCCTGTCCTGCTCTGTTCTGTCCTGTCCTGTCCTGTCCTGCTCTGTTCTGTCCTGTCCTGTCCTGTCCTGCTCTGTCCTGCCCTGTCCTGTCCTGCTCTGTTCTGTCCTGTCCTGTCCTGTCCTGCCCTGTCCTGTCCTGTCCTCCCTTGTTCTTTCAGGCTACAGATTTGTAGTCCCACTCCAACCTGCCCATGGTTGCCAAATAAAGGGATCTAGTGAGCAGAGCCAGAAGAGTTAGCAACAATGCTATTAAAGTAACAATGGGAAAGACAGAGAGAGAAAGAGAGAGAGGGAGAAAGGGAGAGGGGGAACAGCGAGAGATGAAGAGAGAGATGAGGAGAGGAAGGTGGGGAGACAGAGAGAGATGGAGGGAGAGAAAGAGAGAGGAAAGTAGAGAGAGAGGGAGAGAAAGAGGGAGGGAGAGAAAGAGAGAGAAAGTGGGAAGGAGAGAGAGAGAGAAGGAGAGTGAGGGAGGGAGAGAGAGGGAGGGAGAGAGGGAGAGTGAGGGAGAGAGAGATAGATGGAGAGAGAGGGAGGGAGTGGAAAAGAGAGGGAGAGAGAGGGAAGGAGAGAGAGAGGGAGAGGGGGGAGAGAGGGAGGGAGAGAGAGGTAGGGAGAGAGGGAGAGAGGAAGAGGGAGGGAGAGAGAGGTAGGGAGAGAGAGGAAGAAGGAGGGAGAGAGGGAGAGAGAGAGGGGGAGAGAGAGGGAGGGAGAGAGGGAGACAGAGGAAGAGAGAGGGAGAGAGAGGGAGGGAGAGAGGGAGAGAGGGAGAGAGGAAGAGAGAGGGAGAGAGGGAGGGAGAGCAGCTGCAGGGTGCTTTGTGACTGTTGCCTCTCTTTGTGTGAGACAAAAGCGTTAGTGAGAGTGGGCAGAGGGCAGCAGCAACTGCAGCACAAATCTGTGGGTTTGTATGTGTGTGTGTGTGTGTGTGTGTGTGTGTGTGTGTGTGTGTGTGTGTGTGTGTGTGTGTGTGTGTGTTTTGCAGGGCAGAGGTCAACCACATGCATACAGGCACAAAGATCAAAGCTCATTAAAGCATTTAACAAAATGTGTTTTAAAATGTGTTCTGCATTATGTGGTATATTCCCTTTATCATAAATGTTAACTTTAAGTACCAAGGGCAGTTAGCATAAACCTGAAGTCATTAGGATGTGAACTAAGATTCACTTTCTGAATGAGTCTTTTCTGGACACTTACTTTCTTTAAAGATTCCCCCTTAATTAGCTGTATGCTGAGCAAGTGTTTTATGCTGTTGGCTTGTAGTGTAAAACTAGGAGAAAACTTTCACTTAAGAATTCTCTTTCATGTTGCAAGAAGGCAGACATATACAGCTCCTAGTCTTCAGGCCCAGAACCCACTGAATGTGTTTACTAATGAAACACACGCTAGTTTGGGCTTCTAAGGACCACCTCGACAGGCTCTCAAGTATGATCTTAGTTCCGCCTTTCACATACAGTATCCAGTGTATCCAGTCTTTTCTTTGAAGTCTGAACACATGAAATCCGATCTGTTCGAGACCAATTGGACTGGCATGCTTTTCATCAAATGAACACAAACCGTTGGGTCTCTCAAAGCATGCAGATCCAGAAAAGTACAAAAAACACACACACACATCAAATAAGCATTTTGTAAAGAAATCTAAGTTAGCCAGATACATAAAACGAAAATGGTATGTTCAGTAAAAGCAGTAGGAGGGTAGGGAGCGTTCCTATTTGTTGAGATTATCCTGTTAAGTGCTGATCAAGGTAATGGACCTCAGAGCATCTATTCCTCAACAGCCGGGTTAGCCTCATCACCCCCAAATGATGTGGACAAGCCAGATCAGATTCCTCGTCCTAAACACCATGATCAGGGGCAAAGGTCAAGTTGTAAGGTCAACCTGTACTCTCCTGTTTCCCGTCGGGATGCAGGATAGACACCGGAACAATGCTTTATCAACAGTGTCAGAATGAACACTGGCTTCAGAAAGAAGCCATGACCATGTTGTTTTTGGTGTTCCATATTTCTTTGAAATTACAGCTTCAACATGTTTACCCAGCTGTTCATCTGGGGAAAACCACTAACCTGCACTTTATAATTGTATTAATTATTATATTAATTATATATAATAATATTAATATAATACATGGAATATAATTTCCATGTATTTCTCCTCAGTCTCTACAGGTGCAGAGAAAATCTCTACACTCTACACATAAGAGTTGTGTTCATATCGCCATATTTAAGTCTTCAATAATGCCACAAAATGTTTGAAATCTTGAAACCAAATCCTAAATGTAGCCATTATAAGACAAACAACAGAACTGATATCCTTGAAAACCGCTGTGTACCAGTGCTGCTGTGTTTTGGGGTTGGGTGGTTCTTCGCTCTCCTTTGACGTCTTTTTGAAGCGGTTGGGGGTTTTTGCCCCATCCAGAAGGGGGGGACACAATTAGTGCAGTGAAGCACAAACAGTAGGGATCCCTCTTTGAAGTGGGGATCAAAAAAAGGGGGTGGGTGGTGTGGGGAGGTTTAGGTGGGGAGGGGCCTGCATGGTTTAGTCCAAAATGACAGCACTGCCAGGTTCAGTAATGCAAAGCTAATGGAAAGCATGCATTATGATGTTCATTAAGTACCCCATCCATCTTGGAACAAGAGAATGAAGGAAGAGAGAGAGAGATGGAGAAAGAGGGTCATTATGGCGGGAATGAGGGAGTGGAAGAAAATGTGATGAGAACGGGAAGAGAGAGAGAGAAAGAGAGAAGGAAGAGAAGTGATGAGAGCCATAGAATGCTGGAAGTGTAAAGACTAAAGAGAAAAGGATAAGAAAAAGGAGAGGGGAGAGGTAACACCAGTGAGATGATGAGAGAGATGAGACAGAGAGACCGGCATATGAGAGAGACCATCATATGAGAGTGACTGGCATATGAGGGAGACCGGCATATGAGAGAGACCAGCATTAGATTAGATTCAACTTTATTGTCTTTGAGAGGCATATGAGAGTGACCAGCATATGAGAGAGACTGGCATATGAGAGAGATCAGCATCATATGAGAGAGACCAGCATATGAGAGAGACTGGTATATGAGAGAGACCGGCATATGAGAGAGACCGGCATATGAGAGATACCAGCAGGGCTGAGCAGGAAACCGAGAGCCCGTGCAAGAGATGCGGACGGGCTGGAGAGAGGAAGGTGGATCAGGGGAAGGTTTAAGCCAGAGATCTTTCCTTTCCTCAGATAAGAGGAGCTACCATAACAGGCTGAAGCTTCAAAGTGGGGGAGAAGCTCTCGTGGGGACGTGGCCCCGTAAACCTTGTGCCGCTTCACACAGAGGCAGTAGCTGATCTGAACAGAAGGGCTTCTGCGACACTCTCACTCTGTCTGTCTGTCCGTCTCTGTCTGTCTCTCTCTGCCTGTCTGTCTCTCTTATCAGACAGATGAGCTTCAGAGCCCCGAGGTGGTATATACTCCTCTGGGCGTCTCTGCTGTCTGAATGCCGACCCCACACAGGCAGAAACGCACCCACATCTGCACGTTAACAAGGTCAGTGGAAGCCCTGAAGAGTCTTCCAGCCCAAAAGACAGTGATTCAAAGCTAAGACATCCGAAACCAATCTCTTCCATGCCCAAGTTAACACCTTAATTAAACATACTTTTGAA